>NC_068298.1:6655213-6955213 GCF_025860055.1 Xyrauchen texanus | reverse complement strand
TGAACCTGGAACATTCCTTTAAACAATACTTATTTTTATATAATTTATGCAGAAACAATGCAGCCTTATGGCTTCAACAGAGGCATTTACCATCAATAAACAACCTCCCAGCTCATGGTTGGTCTGATCTTAAAGGTTTAAAAGTTATTGTTAATAATGAATTCCCCTATAGCAAAAACATAATGGGATTTTTACTTATGCAACCAGACTGTTGCACTCTGTAGTAACTGAGCATGGCAATTTACATTTTTGGGCTATTTATTACTTTGAAACGTTTAAAACAAGCATGTAGTGTGGCAGTCCTCTCTGACTGTTCATTTGCATTTCTAAGAGCTAAATCTTCATTTAAGATGGATGGAGACAGCTCCCCTGCTGGGCCAATGGGACAGCAGAGCATCTCCTTTCCGCTGAGGCTCATGGCTGTGTTGGACAGCATCCCAGAGAACTGTCCACTCAGACGGAGCACAGACCCAGACACAACTTGGCCGAAAGCCAGGAGAGGAGACGGAGAGGTATGTAAGAGAGATGAGCAAGAGAGAATATATGCTTCAAGAGTGATGATATAAAGAGTTTGGTGGATTAGTGTCTCACAAAGACTGTGAAATTAACTTTTTTAATTAAGGGGCAATATGAGCTCTCTGGAGCTGATTTGCAGTGGCATTTTAATTCTTTTTTGAGGACATATTTTTCTAATCATATAAAAACACAGTGAGTAATTGGCAAAGACTGAATTAACTTCATAATCAGTTTATAAAGATTAAATATTCATATTAAAATATAATAGCAGATAGCTGTAAAATAAATAAAAATAAATACAACATTAGTTGTCAAATTTGTTGAAATAACATTGCAATGAAAATGTGTTATGCTGTAACAGTTAATAAAAAATATTGCATATTATTGCCTTATTATTTATCTGGTTGGTCCCTATAATAGATTATAGAGCTCTCTACTGTCACCATGGATTTAGATCAGTCTTTCAGGTTTTTAAGTTAAAGTATTTATCACTTTCAGCGCTGACTTTAGCGTTTGATCACAAACCTCTTCATGTCTGCTCCACTTTCAACATCACTCTCTTAAGAGACCGTGAACACAGGGATTTAACAATATCACTTGAACTAATCTGACAGATGTGTGTCACAAGAGGCACAAAGCCCATATTTTATGCAATATCCATATAACTAAAAATGCCTAGAAAAGAAAATAGGCAAGAGGAGTTTATTCATACAGCACATTTCATGCATGATGGTAATTCAAAGT
Source organism: Xyrauchen texanus (assembly GCF_025860055.1). Lineage (NCBI taxonomy): Eukaryota > Metazoa > Chordata > Actinopteri > Cypriniformes > Catostomidae > Xyrauchen > Xyrauchen texanus. The sequence continues at coordinate 6,953,953 of NC_068298.1, read as the reverse complement.
GCTATAAACAGTCAAGGTAAAGAGAAGGAAAATAAAAAAAGACCACATGAAAGTCCATATCTATACTAATCCATTTTTTCTTGAAAGCTAAAGTTTTTAGTTTCATAATGGCACCGTTTTCCAAAGTATGTGGTAATGGAAAGTATGTTCAAAACGCTACGTTTTCATGGACGGCAACAGCATTTAAGTGTGGATGAGTGGCGTAATCTGCAAGTCCAATGCCGAAAAATGCAGTCATTTTAAAATATAAAAAGGAAAGAACACGTAATAAAATCGAAATAAGAACCAATAAATGTTTAATTTAAAAATGGATTAGCATGAATATAAAATGAAAGAAAAAATTATACGTTTGTAATAACGTTACAAACAAAATAGTTCAACTCATTTGACGTTTTTGGGCATTTTGATACAAGCCCCCATTAATATCTGCACACAAAGGCTGCACACGCTCATACACACTAACCTCCTGTGCGGCCCTGGCCAACATGCACAGCCGGCTGCAGGCTGGTCTCCTTGGCGAGCAGGTGTGGCAGATGGTGGAAGATGCTTGGCAGCTGAAGAACATTCTTACTGCTGGTCACGTTCCACAACTTCAGCTTGGTCTCATCTTAAAGAGACACAGGAGATTTCCCAGTCATATTCACATGTAAATATCTGTCATAGTCTTCACAATATACCCAATCAGGACATTATTTGTTGGTCCTGGAATTACATGCATATTAACCTTAATCCAATGTTGTTCAAGATCCTAACAACATCCCTAACGCTGACAGCAAATCAATAAATAAATCTTCAGAAATGTCAATAACGGATCAAACCGTCTTACCCAGTCTACAAATACACACTTTGCCTCTAACGTTCTTGTTAAGCATAACACACACAGTTATGAATATTTTTTAAATCTGATGTCATTTCAATGTTTCAATACTCCCTCTTATGCTATCTTAATATGTAGAGGTAAATATAAGTAAGCCATTAGTAGGCTGATTTCCCCAAAAAGTGTAAATATTGAGGCTGTGCAGAGCTTTCCAAATTGGCTTGGTTTGTTTTGAGCAACCCATCCAGTTCGGCACAGCAACATCAACTCAACCAATGGCGAGGGTTTGTGGCAGGACTATCTGTTTTTTATTAGGAAATCTGTTTGAAATCAATGTTTATTTTTTCAATTCCGTTTGATGACACTTCTTACCAAACCATTTCACTTCATATTCATTGCATCTGTTTTTTATTATCATTTATCATTTACTTTTTATGTCCATTATTATTAAAAAAATATATATATTGTATTCTCATAAAAAAAATTATATTGAATTATCTTAGTCTCAGATCACGCCCTGGTGAGTTTAGAGATGTTGCCACATATGGAGAAAAATAAATCATATAGTTGTCACTTTAATGTATCCCTTTAGCAAAATCCTGAATTCCAACTAATGTTAAAGGCGGAAATCAACGTTTATATGGAGACCAACTGGTCCTCAGTATCCTCTGTGGGCGTGGCTTGGGAGGCACTTGAGGTGGTTCTTAGGGGTCAGATCATATACGCCTCATTCACCCAAAAAATCCAAAGCAGAAGAACTCGTGGAGTTGGAAGGGAATATTAAAAGTGCCGAGGGTGAGCTGAAGTGGTGAATGTTGTCTGATGACCTCAGAAAATTGACCAGATTTTGTCGCGGAAGGTGGAGTTTTGGTTATTCAGGGCACGACAGTCATACTTTGAGTCGGAGGACAAAGCAGGGAAGCTTTTGGCCGCATATTTAAAGCAGAAAGTGTCTTTTTCTACCATTCCCTCAGTGAAATCTACTGGTGGTAAAATATTTACCTCGGCCATTGATATTAATAATGATTTTAAAGAGTTCTATCTTGATCTTTATAGGTCCATGTCTTCGTCTACTGGTGAAGATATTAGGCAATTTGTGGAACCATTAGAACTCCCTAAATTGAGGTGTGGTTTATTCAGGGCCACAGCACTTCTGATAACATTAGGCGTTTCATCAATATTATGTGGTCAGTGGCGAATGATCAGTCTCAGTTCGCTGCCACCTCCTTGATGCCAAGAAGGTGTTTGACATGGTAGAATGGGATTTTTTTAAGATTTTCAAAATGTATGGGTTCGGGAGCACGTTAATTGGGTGGATTAAGTTACTTTATATACACCCTGTAGCAGCGGTTCAAACAAACAAATTAATTCCAGAATATTTTACACTGGATAGGGGCACCCAGCAGAATTGCCCTCTTTCCCCATTATTGTTCTGCCCTGAAAACATTAGCAGTCACGGTAAGAAAGTAGGATGATTTTCAAGGGGTGATGGTGGGAGCTGTGGAGCATAAGCTTCTGCTTTACGCAGATGATATATTATCATTTGTCTCTGACCCTACTACTGTAGATCTATGCCTTGCCTCCACAGAATTATTAATTCATTTTCCCAGTTCTCAGGATACATTTAATTGGTCTATATCCAGCCAGGCGCCTTCCAGTGGCCCAAACAGGGCATTAAGTATTTGGGGATTTTATTCCCAGTAAATTTGTCTGATTTAGTTCAATTTGACCCTTTAATAAAAAAGGTTTTCGAGCATGTGGGCAGGTGGGCTTCATTACATTTAACAATGATTGGGAAGGTTAATGTTAATAAAATGAATTGTATTCCAAAATTCAACTACCTGCTGCAGTCTCTCCCTGTAGATGCCCCCCTCTCTTATTTCAAGCAATTTGATAGCATAACGAATTCCTTCATTTGGAACGGTAAGCGTCCCAGATTGGATTTCAGCAAGTTACATAGGCCGATTGACAAAGGTGGGCTAGGCCTACCCAAGATTTTGTTTTATTATTATGCGTTCAGTCTCAGACATTTGGCTCATTGGTCACATCTTTCTGAGAGAGCCCATCCCTGGTTTGGTATTGAACAGGAAGATCTTACCCATATTTCACCATTGCAAAGCCTCTCTATCAAACTAATCAGAGAAGTTAAGTTACACCCTAATTATTTCACATTTGCCCTCGGTAAGTGTTTATCCTTTATGTTTTTTTTGGAGAGGAGTGGCTTCTTTGCTACCCTTCTTGACACCAGGCCATTGTCCAGAAGTCTTCATCTCACTGTGCGTGCAGATGCCCTCACACCAACCTGCTGCCAATATTGAGCAAGCTCTGCACTGGTGGTGACACGATTTCGTAGCTGACTCCTCAGGACGAGACAGTCCTGGCACTTGCTGGACACTCTGGGATGTCCTGAAGCCTTCTTCACTGCAGTTGAACCTCTCCTTGAAGTTCTTCATGATCCGGTGAATGGTTCTTTCAGGTGCAATATTCTTTTCCTTGCATGTGAGGCCATTTTGATGCAAAGCGATGATGGCTGCACGTCTTTCTTTAGAGGTAACATAGAGATTAAGAACACAATGATTGGAAGCACTTCTTCCCTCCTTTTATTCACCTGACTAGTACTCATTCACACTTTCCCAGGTGCTGCTGATATGATTAGTGAAATAATATTAGCTGGTCACTTTGTGCCAGGGCCAAAAAACAGTGAAATTTGGGTTTTTGTGATAAAGTTAATTTTTTAAGGCCAATGAAGATATTTGCAATTGTTTAAAGTGCATCCGATAATCACAATAATCTAGAAACAATGTGAATCAACACCACAACAAATGAAGCAGAAAACTTATAATATAAAACTCTACTTTTGGCCATGGCTGTACATATCCTCTTGTTTAGTTGTACATCTGGCCTTCCACATCTCTTTCTGTCCTTGTTAGAGACAGCTGTCCTTTGTCTTTGAAGACTGTAGTTACACCTTTGTATGAAATCTTCAGTTTTTCTGGCAATGTCAAGCATTGTAAAGCTTCAAAACAATGACTGACTGACGGGTTTCTAGAGAGAGCTGTTTCTTTTTTCATTGTTTGACCTAATATTGTCCTTAAGACATGCCAGCCTATTGCATACTGTGGCAACTCAAAAACAAACACAAAGACAATGTTGAGCGTCATTTAACGAACCAAATTGCATTCAGCTGTGTTTGACACAATGGCAAGTGATTTTCTAGTACAAAATTTGCAATTTAGCAATGATTACTCAAGGATAAAGTGTTGGAGGGATGCTGAGGGAAACAAGTCCTGTCTAGATTTAATCAAAAATTACTTTTTCCAAATAGTGATAGTGCTGTTTTTTACATCAGTAATGTCCTGACTATACTTTATGATCAGTTGAATGCCACTTTGGTGAATTAAAGTACCAATTTCCTTCCATAACATCAAAATCTGTACATTATTCCAAACTTTTAGCCACCAGTGTAAATCCATTTTATATAAAGAGGTATTCTGGCTTAATAATAAATGTGAATCTAATTTTGATATAAAATGAGAGGAACATTGGTTAAAAGTGTACTTTTCAGAAGTGGAATGGTTGGTTAATAAGAATGTTGTTGAAGACTTTAACCCCTGCCCTAAACCTATCACTACTACTTAAGTAGAAGTATATAGGAATGTTGTTCCAGGACCAACCAAAAATTTGATCCAAGAACATGTCCTACTTAATGTTTAGTCATGTTAAGTGTCGTGTGTTGTTAAGTCTATCTGTTATGCATCCATGTCTCACCCGACAGACTGCTCCAGGTGCGGTTGATGTCCCGTAGGGCTTGTTTCTCAGCAATGGCTCGCTTGATCTCGTCCAGCACCAGGTTGAGCTCTTTGGAGCGTTTAAGGTTCTCTTGCTCGGCAGAGTGAAGACGATCTCTCAGGGCCAGAAATTCTCGCTGGTAAATATCTACCACATTACCTACAAACACAAGAGAAAGACAAAAAGAAAGTGAGAAATGTGCTAATTGATGATTTCTGGCATTAGATTTTGCATCCCAAACACCAAAAAGCTGCTGCTTTTGATTTTCTCAATTAACACACTTTTTATGAACTTCTTGCTTTATAAATTATTATTATATTACCATTCAATTATCCAGACAAAAGAACCTTGATGTTATGCATCAGTAAATAAAAGTCATTTATCAAACAAAGATAATGAACATGCTTTTCAAAGGGCTTGTTTTTCAGTTTTAATAAGGATAGCAAGTGAAAAAAATTAGGAATATTTTAACTCTCTCTCTCCCTCTCTTTCTCATTGCCTTTTAAAGGGTTGAACTCATGGCTGTACACACCATTGAGGTCACCGAGGTCTGGACCACTGTATTATTTCTGAGATGTATATAATAAAATTCATGAAATAATTGCCTAATAACTCTACTTTGGTGCTGCAAAGATATTGTACAACACCAAGATAACAGACTTTCTTATCTGATCACCGGCATCATTGCTTGTGTGTGGGTGGGTGGAGTGGATGATCTTGTCATTACTACAAAATCATTACTCAACACTGTTGTCGCCAAAGTGTGATACAGGTAACTAGAGAATTCTACTATCAGACTGCTTGTAGTTCAATGCCATGATTCATCCCCACCCAGGCATACATCATCTGACGAATAGCTCCTGTGCGCTATGTTAAACAGTGGGCGTCCATCATGATGCCGGCTAGTTAGTTTCACTTGAGTGAATTAACTAGCTAGCTAGCTAACGTTAATTCCATCCATCCAATGTCAGACTGATAAACTTTCAACGAAAGTTGAAATGCATGTTAAAATGAGGTACCCCTATTATCCTAGCGGAGGCCGGTAACATTTGCATATACATATCAATTGACCCCGTGTTTACTTTCTTCTCCGACACAGACGAAAATGAAATGACTGCATCAATGAAAGCTCAGCTTTGGGAAGAGATATGGGAAAAGATGTGGAGAAAAGAAAGAGAGAAGGTGATGGCCCTGCCCACTATGCCCAGGAAAGGATTAGTATTATGTCCCTGTGCTGTTCAACACAAACAAAAACTGGCCTGATCATAGTGTCACAATATAATATTATTGTATAAATAGATTATTGTATAAAACACATTTTGCTTATGTTTATGTACTGTTTGAGACACATTTCTATCATTAAAATTAAAAAATGATGCAAACTCAGACACAAAGATGAAATAAAGAAGGGGTGTATAATTTTACTAAACTATCTTAATACACTTTGGCAGGAGAGACAAGTGAGGAGTCACGGAGAAAGGGACAGGCAGTGAATACAGAGGGAGAGAGAGAACAAAGAGTAGAAGAGGACAGAGAGAGAAATTAACAGAAAGAATGTAATGTTGAAGGCAGAGAGACAGATGGAGAAGGGAGCAGGTTATGGAAAGCAGGGAGACACAGAAAAGGAGGCTGAGAGAATGAGCACAAGAAACAAAAAGGGAAAAGACTCAGAGACCACACAAGCAGAGCAATACTGAGGGTGACCAGGCTTGAAGAGAGGTGACAGGTGGAGAGGAGAGAGAGCTCGTATCAGTCAAAGAGACACATGAACTTGATCCAGACAAGTTTAAAAATAAACCACTAACAGATGAAGATAAGTACTGCCTTCTCAAGAATAAGTGGTACAAACATAACCATAATTACCCTAAAACAAAGTTTGGTGAAAAGCAATTATGCTATAATGTGAAGTGGGAGGAGAAATATCCTTGGCTTAGACCACCTTAGATTCCACCTACTGTGCTATTTGATTGTAATTTAGCAAAAAACTATAAAAATGTAAAAATAAAAATGTCATAAAAGGATTTTGAGACTGGAAAACGCTATAGGAGAGAAGCGGGGAATCATTTCAAACCACAGTTGTAGTCCAGTGCACCTAAAGGCCTCTGAGCTTGCTGAGAATTTTCTTTCAGTTGCACAAGAGCAACAGAAAAGCATTAATTCTGTTCTAAGCAATGGATATGCCGAGAAGATTAGTTAGTTCTCCTTTCCATTTACATGTTGTTATCATTTACATTTATGCATTTGGCAGATGCTTTTATCCAAAGCGACTTACAGTGCACTTATTACAGGGACAATCCCCCCGGAACAACCTGGAGTTAAGTGCCTTGCTCAAGGACATAATGGTGGTGGCAGTGTGGATCGAACCAGTGAACTTCTGATTACCAGTTATGTGCGTTAGACCACTACGCCACCGCAATAATTTCCTCACATGGAAATCTTCATTTGACACCACACTGAATCATCATCTTGGATTGGTGGTGGCGTAGTGGGTTAAAGCACAGAACTTTAAGCAGAAGGTTGCCGGTTCGATCCCCACAGCCACCACCATTTGTTCTTGATCAAGGCATGATCATGTTGCTCAGGGGGGATTATCCCTGTAATAATTGCATAATCTAAGTCATGCTGTGAAGCTGAGATTCAGGAGAACATAGTTTTTCACAGTCCATGCATTTGAATGAATGGACGTGAGCTGGACAGAACAACTGTCTATCTGCATTCGCCACATAAACCATAACAATGGAGCCGAAATATGTGAAGAGTTCTTGGGTTTCTGTCCTCTTGCCAAACAAGATGCTGCATCTACTACAGAAGCCATCCTCTCTCAGTAGATGTGGGGTCTGTAGATAGAATATCTCAGAGGGCAGAGCTATGATGGGGCCAGCACAATGAGTGGGTATCAGTGCAGTACAACAACGCATTAGAGAGCTTCATCCATGGGCACTAATCACACATTGCCGAAGCCATGCACCAAAGCTTGTGGTAGTCAATGGATTTTATGACATCCCCCTAATCAGGAACACCATAGCTACCACTGAGAGTGTTTTTCTCTGCGTCTACACCATAGCTGTCAACCCTCCCGTTTTTTCCGGGTTTCTCACGTATTTTAGCTCTTTTCCCGCTGTCTTCCCGTTTTAGTATTTTCCCATAAAATATCCCGTATTTTTACGCTCTGATTGTGTTAACTCAGAACCAGAACACGCAACTATCTGTGTCTGTGAAGTGGCTTGCACTTGGGTTGCTAGACCTCCAGTAAAGCAGGTGGCAGTATACAGACAGTAGCTTAAGCTACTGTCGAAGAAGAAGACAGTTGCAGTAGCGGCGGGCGGGAGGAAGAGGGAAAAAGTAGCGGGAAGTCTGAACGTCAAGGAGAGTAGAGTAACGTTAGATGAGTGTGATGATGGATCAGGACGCTGACGTCCAAAATAACCGCGACCTAATTAACCACCAACCAAAACTGAGGACATTATGCAGATATTTAAGTAAATGGGAGACCACCTTCCACTACCTGACAAGTAGCCATGTAGGTCCAAATTATGCCCACTGCAAAATTTGTCGCTGTAATTTCAGTGTTGGTCAAGGAGGGAAAAACGACGTTTCGCAGCACGCACAAGTCACAGAAACACAAGCGCGCGAGTGAGTCAGCTAGGCACACAACATCATTATCATCATTTGTGGTGAACCGTGCCTCGTCTGAAGCTGACCAAATTTTGAAAGCTGAGGTGAAAATGTCTATGCTAATTGCCAAAAATAACGTCGCGTTCAGTTTTTTGGACGACTTCAACCGTAGTGTGGCTGACATGTTCCCGGATTCAGCGATTGCCAAGAAGTACACTCTGGGGAAAACGAAGGCTACACAAATCATTAAATGTAAGACTATATGGAGTTACTAAGCCAACATTAAGCTAAAACACGTTGTAGCAAATTAAAATGTGTAAGTAATGTTTACTTCGTTCATAAATAAAGCAATTTAAACATATCCATTGGTCTGTCATTCTTTAATATATATTGTGTAGTTTTAAACTCTTTAGACTGTTAATGATTAGTCCTTTCTTTTAAAAAGTTTGTGGGTAAGAATGGCTGAAAAAAAATCCCTTATTTTGGGGATGGATTCCGGGAAATCTCCCTTATTTTCAATGTTCAATGTTGACAGCTATGGTCTACACTTAGGAAGAACATGTTACAAGAACAATAACAACGAAGCAAGGAAATACAGGCAAGTGAAAATAGAAAAACAGGAGGCATCCCACTCATGTCGGACACATGCTGGGGCTCCAGAGGGAAGGCAGTCGGTGCTTTTCTGGATAACTTCAATGAAGGCCACTCTGCAATCATAGAAATAGAATCAGGAACATCATCAAATTCCAACAAGGCTAGCAAACTATGACACAGTATAGAGTAATTTGACACTTGTCACTACTGTCACAACAAACTAAATTCTAGGGCACATCTAGCCATTGACTAAAGAGTTACAGTCACCAAATATCAACCTTATGACTGCCTACAAATAGGACAGAGAGCTGGCTCAGGTCATTTCTAAGCTTAGGAATGTGGAAGGCTTCATCCAAATTTATGAAAAGTCAACTGAACTAGCCAGCACCATTGACGTGGTTTCAGTAAAAAAGCGTGTGACTAATAGGCTGCAAAACAGAAAGAAGACACCCTCACAGTCAATAGAAGAACATTAAAGACTCAATCTGTTCTACCCTTTTATTGACCATGTGACAAGCCAACTAAACACCAGGTTTGTGGAAAACTCTGAGCCAGCTATGATTGCTACATACCTAAAGCCTTCAGCTTTGTCCAAACTCACAAAAGCAAGTAATGATGGTGTCATGGTACAGAGAAGACCTACATCAGCCAGACTCCATCGACCAGGAGATTCACAGATGGAGGATAAATAACCAACCTCAAACACAGCTGGCATCGACAGCAAAAGAAACATTGGATCACATAGACATGCAAAACATCCACTGTATCCTCTCCATCTACCTCACACTACCAGTGAACACCTGTTCATGTGAGAGGTCGTTCTCAGCATTGAGGCGGCGGTAGACCTGGCTACAATCGAGCATGGGAAATGACAGGCTATCAGAACTTGCAATGATGCACTTGCATAGAAACAGAGCACTGGATCCTGAAAAAAATTATCAGGAGCTGGCATCCCTCTGGACTCTGAAGGATAGCATTGGCGTTTGATAGAAATTTAACATCTATGCTAAATAATCCTTTAAGCATTTCTTATTTAAGGCCATTCATGTTTGGAATATGTGATGGTGTATTGTCAACAATCAACATTCATATAGACTAGTCTCTTCTGTATTCCCAGATTGTAGTGTGGATCATTCATTGCAATATTTAAGCTGATTCTCATGTATTACTTCTTGACAGATAATTTATGCTACTACCCTGACATTAAAGCTATTGTTATGCAATTTTTGCCCTCCAAACTTCTTAAAATGCACATATGTAGATCAGGGAAATCAACATTTTTCCCGGGGGCATGATGCCCCCCCAACCCCCCTAGCAGTTTTTGGACCTCTGTATTTCTAAAACCCTGTGTGGCCTTGGCAGAACTGCACTCGTTTCCATTTAAAGACTGTTTTTTTTTCCAGTTGGAGTAAGACAAGGACAGAAAAGAACTGGTGTCGTTTAACCAGCCATTCCTCATTCATCACATTTAAATGAGTGTTTTAGCACCACCCGTTTTTTCCATGTCTCAGGTCATAAACTTTCTCAATAGGCTGATCCATGTTTCTGACCCCAAAGGTCAAAACAAACCTGTTCTGTCTATTTCTGTTTTTTCCCCACAAGTACAGCACAAAATCTAAAATATCTGAAAAGGTGTACAAAGGTTTTTCACATTACAAAAAGTATGTCAAATTTCACCCATAAAGAAATGTGTACTTACAAATCAGTTTAAATAAGCCTATTTATTCTGCGTAAAGATGACCCACCCTCATGGTGGCTGCTATGTCAAGATCACATGACCAGCCAAACACTACTCACTCACATCTTGGTACACTGAAAACCCTAAAACGTTTACTCATTAATTAGTTTGTTCCCTCAGCTGAATTTAATAATGGTGTTGCCAAAACTTGTGTAATTATGTTCCCTTAACTTGATGTTCATTTTGAATGAACATAACAATTAAAGTTAAGGTAACTAGGTTCAAGTAGACATAACTCAGATTTGCGATTTAAATATTGTTGTTTCTACTTAATTTTAATTTCATTTTAGAATTGACTCAAATTTAGATCATAACATAACAGATCAAATAAAGATTATAACTGACTATAACTGAAGTCAAAATAAATAAACTTAATTCACCACTGAAATGCATATATACTGTACATGTGTGTACAAATAATACTACAAACTGCAATAATACAGTACAAAAGAGCTAAAAGATCTCTGAATTCATAACATCTATTTAAATGCTCCTATAAGTTCCCTTTTGACTAAGGACACATATCTAAACAATTTAAGCACAAGGGATTGTGGGTATTCCCCATATCACTTGAGTATTACCAAAAAAAAACTAAATAAAAAATGTAAGATAAATGTATAGATAAACCTATAAAATAAATAAGTTCAACATATAGGAACATATATTTTATAGCTATGAGCCCAAAACTTGGCTTTTCAAGTCATTTTTAAATAAGACCAATTGATTTATCAAGTAAATACAACATTAGGGGTTTATCAGATACTTAAGGTTGTGGAATAAATTCATTATGGGTGATAGGAATATTACACCCAAAATGATTATTCCGTATTCATTTACTCACCCTCATGTTGTCCGAACCTGTGACTTACTATCTCCTTTTGTGTTCCACGAAAGAAAAGTACGTCAAACGAGTTTGGAAGAACACGAGGGTGAGTAAATGATAACAGATTTTTCATCTCTTTCAATGTAGACACTACTGTTGGTGTATAACATTTCACATTCTCTCAATTGACTTGAGCTCATTTCTCTCTGTTCCTTTCTTCTCTGGTCTCAACACTCTCTAGTAAAGAGCAAAAGAACGGTGAGGATTTATGCTTTGCAGGATAATCCTGAGCAGACAAGCTTTCCTGGGAGAGATACCCACACCCACACGCACACGGGCACACACAGGCACAGGCACACACACATGCACCGTAATGCCATCAGAGTCCAAAGCCCTTGTGTAATCTGAAATTACACCGCTCCACACAAGTGCAATCCAATCCATACTTCAGATAGGGCTGGAGAGGTACACATAATACCATGTAGAAGCAGATAATCTACTAATGTACTGATGACATCTTCACAATGATCCCTACACTCGCTTACCGTAGAGTGCTGATGGGAGGGGATAACACTCGTATAAAAATTTTATTACGTTAGCTTGAAAAATCCAACAAACTGTTCTAGACTTTGGGCTGCACAAACCAAAACCAATATGATTAGATGTACACAGCTCCTACAGCTTTCAAGCTACATCCACCAAACTTGGTACAAACCTTAAGACTGTTCAGACTTTTAGTGCTATGCCTTTTTGAAACAATCAGATTTCTGTTTTTTACACAATGGATGATCAAAAATCTGAAAAATCCCATTGACTTACATGGATGGAATGCTAAATTGGGTCAAGACTATAGAGCACAACAGTGCCCTCCACTTTTTCAGTCATTCCGGAAGTATTTTTCCCATCCAGTTTTCATATGGGTTTCATAAAACCCTTCATAAAATAGTTCTAAGCCATGAACCAGACCAGCCAATCATTCACTAATTTTTATTTGAAGTTAAAAATTATTTGAAAATCGGAAAAAAGACAAAATGTACAAGACTTAACGTCTTTAATGAGGAAATACACTACAATGAAACATTTTGACGTCAAGTAATCGAACTGAAAACAAAGAAAAAACAAATGTTGATTTGAAGTTGTTGATTGAAAGTAGAAAAACAATATATTTACAGTATATTTCAAAATATTCCAATACATACAAATACAGTATACAAGTAATTTGAGGATGTAGGGAGACTGAGTCATTGAGGCAGAGCTCTTTTGACAAGGTTTGTTTGCCTTGATTCTCCGATTGGTGGATCTTTCACTGCAGGATCATGGGTAGTGCAGTTCTTCACCTGGAAATCCGCTATTATGCATGTTTTTTCGCTGTCCTTTTCTACATATCGTGGCACTGTTTTGTGGTCCGTTCTGCATGACGCCCAGGCTCATTTTAGCTTATCACGGCCCATTCGGCACGTTTCGCAGCCAACCCACCGGCCCGCTCGGTTCTCCCCATGGCCAGTCCGTCACTGATTGGCCCAAAAGTGCGTCGGCCCACTGGGAAAATGCCCGGTATGCCAGATTACCAGTCCAGCCCTGCTCTAGGCATGCACATACACTGAAAAGAAAATGTTGCCTGTTTTTTGTTAAAGTCTGCAAAGTGTCTTAATGAATTACTTTGCACATTTCATCTCTCTCTCCCCATGCATCTGTAACGAGTAAAAAAATGCCATTCAGACACTCATTACTGTAAAACATAATTCCCAGAGCAATGATGCCGGAATGCTTAATAAGCTAACATACAGGAAAGACAAAAATTGTGATAATTTTACTGCACAGAAACGTCTTCTAATTAAAACGGCATTCATTAGGCTGTCTCCAAGATTAAACTCCAATGTGCTTAACTCATTTAGATGATTATAATTATCTTAATATCTTGAGCTCATTTAATTGTGCTGGCTTGAACGTTTCCAAAATTCTTTGTGACAAATCTGAAAAATAAATAAATAAATTCTATCACGCAACAGTGAAGGAGAAAGTAGATTTGTACATTTTCTAAAGAAAGAAGTGTGTGTGTGTGTGTGTGTGTGTGTGCACATGTGTAAATGTCCACACAGAATCATGTTGAGATACATCTCTGAGGTTGTCACAAATCCCCCCCCCCGCCCCCCTGACTCTCTAAATTTCCATCTTATTCTGTATATTTTAGTCTTCCATTTGACCTATTTCACTTTGCTTTCATTCTGAGAAGTGGTTTGGATCACTGCCTGGCTTTTTCAAATTGGCAAAATCCATTCGGAGCCTGAAAATGGATGATTCCATCAGTGTATGTGGACTAATGAGGTATTAAAGGAAATTCTCTTGTACTTTAGTCATACAAATGAACATATCTTTATACAGTAAATACGGAAATTCTGACTCTGCATTTGGATGACCTGCATTTGTTAACAGGGCCATAAAGAAGATAAGGTAGCAATGTCTGTTTTAAAAGCATTAAAACAGAATGTCTTTAAGTCAAGCCATTTTTATTTGTATAGCATTTTCACAACACACAGCGTTTCAAACAACTGGATCATTGCTCATCAGTTTCTGTGCCGTTTTGAGTGTCAGTGTCGAAGCCATACACACAATCTTTTGGAACGGCCGGGCTGAACTGATCAGAGACAGAAAAAGAAAAAATTGAAAAACGAAAATTTGGACATGTCTCTGAAATGGACTGGGTGACCATTTTTACAGGATCAGTCTGGGGGCCTCGGAGGTCACTTTCACCAAAAATAATACAACATCTATGTTCACGTTCATTCAGGAGAAAGTAAAGGGTTGTGTACAAACAAGTAAGTAGAGTTCTGTTTAAATAGACTTTTAATATGTCAAATCAATATACACACACACACAGATGTTGTGTTTCCATGTTTTATGGGGACTTTCCATAGACATAATGGTTTTTATACTGTACAAACTTTATATTCTATCCCCTAAACCTAACCCTACCCCTAAACCTAACCATCACAGAAAACTTTCTGCATTTTTACATTTTCAAAAAACATAATTTAGTATGATTTATAAGCTGTTTTCCTCATGGGGACTGACAAAATGTCCCCACAAACCCAAATCATGACTGTATGTATCCAGACATTTTACTCCAATATAATTCTATATACACATTTATATATATATACACATTTCAATATATAATTTTATTATTTTTATTTATAACAACTATTTAATTATTACAATTATAAATACTGAAATACAATGATTTTATAATCTGCTTTAATTAAATGCAATATTAGTAAACTACCACCATGTATAATTACATTTTTAATGAATAATAATGACACATTTTATGACACATTTTCATAAAAATGTCATATACCATATTATAATACCACATAACACAGTACAAACCACACACGCAATCAAAATCTTAAATTATTATGAATTTAAAAAATAATTGTATTTCAGTAGTTTTTATTGTAATAAACGTAATCATAAAATAATACAATTGTATTAAATAAAAATTATATTATGTATATTAGGGCTGTGAATCAAGTAATTAATCGCAATTAAATTATGGTTCATAATACATTACAAAAAACATTTAAAATCGTATTAATATTATTATTGTTATATTCATATTTATACTTTTTCTCAAATAACTTGCAAGTAATTGTTTAGTCATAATTTATTTGAATCATTTAAATATGTACGTTAAAATTATTTAAAAAAATTATGGATAGTTAATTTTTACAGGACTTAATATTTTATACGAATTTATGTACTATATGAATGCCATAAAATCAGTAGACTTGTTGTAATTACAATTTGGTAAAAATCTTCTGTTTTACAGTGGACTTTTTAAAATCATAAATATTAAATTAATTTCAAACTTTATAGGCAAGAGAAACTAAAGTGTACAGACAGTGTAAGTGCATTATTATTAAACTGAAGTCAAAACTATCATTTTCTCTGGCTGCCGTTCAGTCTCTACAAGTATACCTGGCTGCACCTTGATGAATGGCCTCAGTCACCACTTGCGGGTCTTCATTCTCCGTACAGAAAATCCACACCCGTATTTATTATAACCATTTATTTGCACGTAATAAGCGTGCACTGCTCCACACAATCAGTTTCTGTGCTAGGATGTGCAGTGGAGTAGAATGTGTAGCTCCTGAAAATGTATATATGCCAATTTTAGCCACAGAGTGGAGAAAAACATTAGTGAAGTTTTGGCCACAGTACAAAGATGCCTGGGTAACAACTCTGAACACCTTTCTTCTATTGAGTGAAGTTTCAGGAAGAAAAACCTGTGTGCTTTAGGAAATATGAGGGAGAGGGAGAGGGAGAGGAGAGAGAGAGAGAGAGAGAGAGAGAGAGAGAGAGAGAAGCTGTGCCTGACTACTCACAATCTTATGAATCAGATATGTATGCAAAAGCAGAATGAATCATGAGTTGTGCTGCTAGTGCTGCTGCGGTCTCAATCTATAAGGTCAGTAAGGTTTATGAGTCAGGAAGCGAGGGCATCCACAGAACCTGCTGAACATTTACATAATGAGTACCGGTATGCTAGATGAGTGAACACAAAGCAAAAGCAACTGCTGTATGTGGGTGTGCGCATGTGAGTGTACTTGCGTTATTTCTGGGTTTTTGTAGTGAATCTCATTTATCACAGAACATGGAAAGAAAATTAGTGAATGTAATTGTGTGCAATTTCTGCACCACTGCCATCGCCAAGTTCAAAGCAAAAATAATCACTGTTTTCAAATAGATAGTCCCGCCCCATGCTCATACCAACAGAGTAGTGTTTTGATAGCTCCACAGAGACACAGTGTTTTAGGTCAAATCAACCTCCAAATTGTTGACTTTGCATATTGGTCTTTAGTATTTAACACAACAATTGTTCAAACAGTGATCAAACACATCTAATGACACAACAATCTAATGTAAATCATCTCCGCATTATCCTTCTGCAAAAAAAATAACCATCCTAATGCACCACAAACACAGTCCATTACACATCATTACACACTAATCAGCTTGTGATCGCACATACACACAGCTGAGAGGTATAAAAGCCATCAGTTCTAATCCAGCTTAGTAAACATCTAAAAGAGCTGCAATCAAATCACTCTCAAATCCAGTCTTAACTGCTCTACACACGTACACAAACTCACACACACACACACACACACACACACACTTTTATAGGCTGTTCATTGTTTCATATCATGAGGGTGATTATGAGGCTGTTAACTCCGAGGTGTTGTGAAGCAAAACTACAGACATGTCATAAAACAGCACTACTCTTATGAGACTCCATAAATATGCATGTTTATGAAAGTTCAGACTCTAAATTCTGATTGGCTGAGCCACGTTTGAAGGCGTTGTAAAAGTCTATGGTTAATGGATAATGAACTAGGTTACTTCGCAAAAGATTTGTTTATTCAGATAAATTGGTGTGGTAATAGGGATGCACTGATACCACTTTTTCTCTTCCGATCTGATATCTGAAATATCAGACTGCAGCAGCATTATCATGACAACTCATGATTCATTCTGGTTTTGCATACATATCTGATTCATAAGATTGTGAGTAGTCAGGCACAGCCTCTCTCTCTCTCTCTCTCTCTCTCTCTCTCTCAGGTGTCACACTTAATGACTGCCTTTGACTTTGTTCTGTGCCATATCATCGCAGTAGTATGAATATTAATTACAACCTGGCTACTCATAATCATTATTGTATATTTACAGTCGACAGCGATCTCCAACCACTTATTTACTTTTAATGGTCTGTCATGATGACATATGAGATGTCATACAAACATACGTGCTGACTCCAAAGAGAAATAATGCACTTCAGAAGGCATGCTTTATCTGCAGAAAAAAAATACAAAATACATAAACGCTTCCATCCTCTGGCAAAAAACACTTTATAAATGAACTGCACTGATTGGTCACTGCCTTGGAGGCCTTATAAATGGTCTGCACTTATATAGCGCATTTTTAACCTTAACAGTATTCAAAGCGCTTTACACTGAGACTCATTCACCCATTCACACACACACACATTCATACACCAATGGCGGCAGAGCTGCCATGCAAGGTACTAGCCTGCCATTGGGAGCAATTTGGGGTTCAGTGTCTTGCACAAGACACTTCAGCATGTGGATTCGTGTGGGCGGGATTCAAACCACCAACCCTGTGATTAATGGCCGACCTGCTCTACCAACTGAGCCACAGCTCTATACTATACTACCCTGCATTGATAAGGCACAGAACAAAGTCAAATCAGTTGTTAAGCGTGACACCTTCCCTCCATTTTTAATCGGTATATGTGACAGGCTTACTGACTAGGATTATAGGCAAGATTAGCGAAAATAGTCATTAAGTACAACCCCCCCCCATTCGATTTGTTTTGAGTCTGCTAGTGTAGAGCCAGCTTAATTGGGTGCACTCTTTATATGTAAGGAAACACAAACCTCTAACTACACATTATCATAATTTATTGCACAGCTTTCTGGAATACTCCATTCTGATTGGTCAGTGGTGCCATCCAGCAGTCAGATATTGCTCTGTAACAACCGTACATCCGGGGATAAAGGCATATCAGACCGCTCATCCGGGATCTGCGAGCAGTCTCTCCTGCTTTTCAGATCACTGTGCGATCTCTACAAGTAAGCTAATAAATAACTTAAACTAAAATCAATGTTTCATGTGTATTTATTTATTTATGTGGCAAGTAGTCTTGTAATAGGCTGAATATTGAAGAATCAGACGGTCATTTTCACAAAATAAACACCAACAGAAGTTGATTCCAGGGATTTGTTTCTTCTCAAAATTCATAATTTCAACGCAAATCAATATTTTATGTCAATGCATTTATTTATTTGATTAGTAGCCATGTAATAAGTGGGATAATGTACAGTCAGACGGTTAGTTGCTATCGCAAAATAAATGCCTTCAAAGTGTTACAAGTCCCCTCCCCTCACGTAGGGGTCCTGATCACCCTCCCTGTCAGGGTTTATTGTGTGATAACAACCAGATGACTGTACATTATCTCGTACATATACTGTATGTATAGCCTATTAAAGAACACCTATTATGGTTTTTCAAATATTACCTTTCATGTAGTGTTATATAGCTGTTTGTGAATGTAAAAAAAGTCTGCTAAGTTTCAAAAAGTGCACGGCCAATGGAGTTTTTGACGATTCTGAACACCTGAAATGAGTCGTTAGTAATTCCAGACTTACTTCCTGTACTTACCTTTGTAATTTGGTAACAAAAAAACCCCGCCTCTGGTCTTCATTGGCTGCTCGCAAACAGCTTTGACCCGCCCTCAAACACGGTAAGCGGTAGACCAATCACAACAGACTGAGACATCTGTCCAATCAGAGCAGAGTAGGCTCTCTGAAAGGATGTGCCTAGAATGAATCCTTTAGAACGGATCATTGAACGAGTCGTTTTTGACACTAGGAAAAAGGGATAATACTGGAATTTAAACTGTGGGCAAATTAAAGTGTTTTTTTGACCTTGGATGCATGTAAATCTATTGTATGAGACCTACAAAGCAAAATTAGACACGTTTAAAACCCATAATAGATGCTCTTTAACAAAAACTTTATTAACTAGTCTACTGAATAATGTAACTTTAAAATTAACAGTAAATCCAGTCTAAGACTTCAGTGGAAAAGAAGCCAGTTTTCTTTGAAGTCCAGATTCAAGTTTGGAAAAATAAATAAATAAATAAATAAAAATGGCAAAGGATTCATATCTGTTTTTTGTTCAATTTAGTTGTGAGGTATCGGCCCACTTTTCATTCACAACGTTATTTTTTGGAACCAATTCAACTTAAATATTGTTATAATTTGTAAACAAATAATAATGATGCTAAAATAAATAATGATTATTATAATAATTATGGATTTTTAGAATTTTAAAATACAACAGTAATAGATTTTATATTGTGCACCTTTAACTTTAAAACCCTCTGGCTTTTATTTTGACCACGTCCTGTAAGTGTGGGCAAGTTCACAGAAGTTTAATTCACTTCTTATTCAAATTCTGGTAAAACACTGCACCGGTGCCGTTCTAAATGCATAAGTGAACTGAACTATTGAGCATCAACATCGGAGATGTCCTTTGTGAGTAGCGCTCACATGTGAAAATAGCTGCGGCCGCCTTACCAGCCTGCATGTGCTATGTATGTGTGTCACCAGAGCAGCGCCATTCATTAACATGCTGTGCATGCATACTACATATTTACTCATTAAACACAGCCTTTTGTATCATAAAGCTTTCGTATTTCTTCAAGTGGCTTTAAATAAAATGCACGAGTCATTTGGACTACTATAATTGTGCTTTTATGGTTATTTTACATACATTTTGTAGCTTGACATTAACAAGCATGACTAACACACAGTATAGGATTGAGATCAAACTTGTCGGGCCGATACTTGATCGGTTTATAAACAACAGTATCGGAGCTGATACTGATCCAGGTATCGGATCGGTGTATCCCTATGTGGTAATAAATGTCACTTTTTTGTCTTATTGTAGTATTGATGTGGACCTTTTTCAAAAAAGCAAAATGCCTCTCTGAGTTGGTGTGTTATTTTACCAGGGTTAAGGTTGGTTGTGTCTGAGAACACCCCTTTAAAGGAATATTCCGGATTCAAAACAAGTAAAGCTCAGTCAATTGCAGTTGTGGCATAATATTGATTACCACAAAATTATTTCGACTCTTTCATCCTTTTCTTTAAAAAAGCAAAAATTGAGATTACAGTGAGGCACCTACAATGAAAGTTAATGGGGCCAATTTTTGGAGGGTTTAAAAGGAAAAAATGTAAAGTACTTTTACACATTTTATAAAAGCACTAACATTACTTTTTTGTTAAGACTGGTGTATTATTTGAGCTGTAACTGTTTCAATTTTCATTTTCATGGTTGTTTTATGGCTTTAGGATTCATGCCGTTACGTCATCATGGCATAGTAGTACAATTGGCCATAACTAAACAGAAAATATATATACAAGCAATTTTATCACACTAAAATCATGTTAACAGGCATATTGTTTACGTCATGTGGCTATACTTTTGAAACAGTGAGCATTTTAACGTTTACCAACTGGCCGCATTCACTTCCATTGTAAGTGCGTCACTGGAACCCTATTAGCTTCTTTTCAAAGAAAAGGAGGGGCAAGCCATAATAAACTTTTGTGGTAATCAACATTATGCCACAAATGCTGTCAATTTAGGTCAACTTGTATTGAATCCAGAATATTTCTTTAACTGAGGTATAATCACTGTAACCCAAGGCATCTCATGGCTTAGTGCTATGCATGTAGTGTGTGTGTGTGTGTGTGTGTGTATGTGGTGCAGTTTTGAGCATTCCTTCTCAAAAGTAGCCATGGAGAATTTCTATAAATTAGACTGAAATGAAATCAAACTGCAAGATTAAGTTTTTAGATGCACAACAGGGGTTTAATTCAATTTCTATTTGTGCCAAATGTACTCACCCACCCACCCACCCGCCCACCCACTCACTCACAAACACACACAGACTCCTGAGTGATAAATAACAGATTTTAGTGCAATACCACACATTCTCGTGCACACACACACACACACACACACACACACAGACTATAGATCCATTACAGCAGTACGCACATGCAACCACACTTCGACACAGGCCGAAAATGAGACCACCAGGTTTTGATGTCTGGGTGTGTGTACTGTAGGTGCACTGCCGGGAAGCTCTTGAACAATGACGCTGTTCACCACACAAATGACGGGTCATTACTGTTACCATTACAGAGACAATACCCAGGAGAACTGCTCTGTGACTGATCTTTACCACAAATCTAATGTATTACATGAATTCAGCAGCAACAGCCTGACCCTAGAACTGCCCTTATGGATAATAAAATGAAAGGATAAACAATATATAGTAACAGTACAAGGACAATATAGATAATATTACTAGCAGGTTCTTTAGGCTGATATTAGGAGAATATAATATCAGAAAACATACTTTTTCCCGTTTAAATGGTTTATTCTTTTCAAAAGTGCTAGGCTAAACATTTTAACATTTTTTTCTACAGTACATTAAAATGTTGTAATGCCTGATGTCTCGAGGTGACTCAAGATCACATTAAACTCTAATGATGGCGCATAAGAGCAGCACTGCAACTCGCGTCTGACTGAAGAGAGGAAGAATTACACAGATCACAGTCAAGATGCACTTTAAACCTTCCAAACAGCTTCAGGTGATGTTGATCACAAAGTATGAGGGGAATTATAATGCAAAAATACAAATTAAATAAATATAGAAGCACTCTTGTTGTGGAATAAGAGGAGCTGGAGCTGCCGCTCTGCTGAAACAAATCTTGCATGTCGAGCGTCTTTAAAGGAAGCACACCCGATGTTACTTAAATGCAGCTATATTTAATGCGTTATAGCTTTATTAAAGTTCAAATAATAAGGAAGCAGGTCATGTAACTACAAATTCCAAAACTGGCATTTCTCTATGCAGTCAACACCTCTTTTATGAGTTGTGCGAAGTCCTGATATAAGGGGGAGAGACTGAAACTGCACCCGGCTGATGCACACTCTGGCACGGGGACGCTCGTCTCAGGCGCACACTCGTTGCAGCTATATTATAACATGATGGCTCGTGACTTGAATTGAATCATAATATATGTTTCACTTTGCATTTCTTATCGTAAAGAAAATTGGCAATATTCAGCTTTATTAATAAGAGTGAGTTTGTTTTTTGTGAGCTATAGATGGATTGAAGTGAACAGAAAGGTGAGAGTAGTTTTCACCCCATTATACACTGCAACAAAATACGTTTTTGATTTGTTTTTGTGTTGGCCTGTTTTCAAACAACAACACTTCTTTAAAATAATGTACATTTACTTTAGCAGCAATAATGCTGAAGAAAAAAAGAATGTTGAATACAATATTAAATATGCAAATATTTAAAAATATCTAAAAATCCTTTAAAAAAAGATGCATTCACCTGAGAAGCAGCAAATGAGATATTTATACTTGCTTTTAGAGAATAGATCTTGAATATAAGTATATTTTACTTTAATGCATTCGCAGAAGTATAACCAAGGGAAAAAAAATGACAAGCAAAATATGCTTATAAGATACATTCTCTTAAAGCAAGTCTAAATATCTTATATGTTGCTTATTAATTAAATGTTTCTTGTTTCAAGGATTTAAATTTAAAACAAGACAAAAACACTTGATAACAGTAGGATATTTTGCAGTTAATCTTTTACTGAATAAAACTTACAAAATATTTTTTTCCTTTAATTCAGTGAATGTCATTTCATGGTATTTTAAAAAGATGATTTTGTCCTCTTTATTGTTAGTAAGCACGTTTAATATAACCTTTTAAATCAGGACACAAGCTGAATAGTCGGTTGAGAGCTAATGATTAATCGTTGCAATAATTGCCCGAATAATCATTCTAATAATCATTCGATTAATTGATTATCAAAATAATCGTTAGTTGTACCCCTAGGTACAGTGAGCCAGTATTATAAATCTAGCTGATATTAATACATTAAAGATTTACATCATTCAGCGACAACATTAAAACCACCACCCTAATATTGTGTAGGTCCCCCTCGTACCTCCAAAACAGCGCCAACACACATCTCAGAATAGTTTTCTGCTATCCTTCTCACCTCAATTGTACAGAGTGGTTATCTGAGTTACTGTAGACTTTGTCAGTTCAAACCAGTCTGGCCATTCTCTGTTGACCTCTCTCATCAACAAGGCAATTCCATCTGCATAAAGTCTACGGTAACTCAGATAATCGCTCTGTACAATTATGGTGAGAAGAATATTATCTAGAATGATATTCTGAGATGCGGGTTGGCGCTGTTTTGGTGGCACGAGTGGGAACTACACAATATTAGGCAGGTGGTTTTAATGTTGTGGCTGATCGGCCACCATATCGGTTATCGGCCTAAAATAATGTTTGAAACTTTATTGAGCAGATATTATGAATCTATAAAGTGACAGCACAGTGTGTGTATATATATATATATATATATATATATATATATATATATATATATATATATATATATAAAACTTATATAACTTCAGCCATCATTTTGGTTATGTTTCCCACACACACACACACACACACAAAAGTTTATTGGTTATGATTTCTGCAAAAATTTCTATATGTGCACAAAAAACATCTATACTAAAAAGTTGAGACTTCACAGATGTGTTGAATGAACGAATTCAAAAGATCAGAGCTTGCCCATAATAATGCTATATAATACCATTAAGACTGTAATGTATCTCCTTAACACATTTGAAGGCACTCACTGAGTGATACACTCCACTAAGACACTAGAGAGAGGTAAATTCGATTAGTAAAGAGTGAGAGAGATCTCATGCACATCTCCGGCTCTCTGGATAATGGGTTATTTCAGTGCTATACGGTCAGATGGCACAACGTTCACAGCTTTAAACACACAACAAGAGCAAATCGCTACTGACTCAACTGCTGATATAACAGATTTGTGTGCGAGTGTGTGTAAGTGAGTAACACATATAATGGAGAACAAAATCAAGTTATGTACAAAAGAAGCCATTCTGACAGTGGGGCATGGCTTTGCTTTATCATGAATGTAGCTGTGTGCAGGCTCAAGAAGTGAGGTGGGAGGCAGTGTGTGTGCGTTTGTTTGAAAGAGGTTAGAAACAGAGAGAGAGAGAGAGAAATGAGAGTGCAAAGAGAGTAGTTTCTTTTCTGCAAGCTGACATATCACAGGATGAAAGAGACAAACATTTTAGGAGTCTGTCCTAAGGATCACTCCTGGAAAATCCTGCTGAAGCCATTCCAGCTTCAAATAACAGCTGGATTAACATGGTTTCTAGCTGGGTCAAGCTGGTCTAGATGATCTATAGCGTCAAAAAAGGTATTTGGATACTCACGTTAACCGAATCAATGCAATGACATTCAGAAATGTTTTTGGGGTGGGCCACTGTAGATGGTAGACCTGGTTTCAACTTGGTAGACCACTATGAACTGGCAAAATGAGCTACTATGTTCTAGAAACCAGTTTAATCACATGAAGTCACCACAAATCATTTAAATCACAAGAAACACATTGCAATATTCTGACATCATTACACACGTTTCTCATTGTGCGTGTGTAAATGCAAGCATGACTGTACTGATTACAATTTCTTTGCAATAAAATTCGTATTCTTTTTGCTCAGATGGAAAGTATTGTAATTTCATATTCTGATAAAAC
The DNA here is from genome assembly GCF_025860055.1 of Xyrauchen texanus. Taxonomy (NCBI): domain Eukaryota; kingdom Metazoa; phylum Chordata; class Actinopteri; order Cypriniformes; family Catostomidae; genus Xyrauchen; species Xyrauchen texanus. The sequence continues at coordinate 6,929,303 of NC_068298.1, read as the reverse complement.
GTTAAAAACTCTTTATGTAAATAATCTTTCAGAATCTGCAAATGCACTGAAAACAATATGCATGCAATCAAATCAATGATCATCAATTGTATTTATATATCATAAACACACTTGTCCCTGCAGGGCTGGAGTGGCTAATCGGGAGAATTCCCGGTGTGGTGGGTAAAAATTGGGCCGACAATCTGCGTAGAATGCCTTCAATATTTTTTCATGTGCGAAAATCCTCTTAAAGAGACAGTAACCATATAGCCGCAGTCCATAATATTTACAAAGTAAAAGTACAAATTAGCAATTTTAAGTCTTTTGGATTGGATCCGTTGCAATGCTAATTATCAAAATACAAAGCACATTGACAATTTGAATTTGAACATGTCTTTAGTGTTGTTATGTGCCTAGGTAGACTTTAAAATAAACTTTACATTATAGGGAGTTTACCCAAAAATGAAAATTCTCTCATCATTTACTCACCCTCATGCCATCCCAGATGTGTATCACGTTTTTTCTTTCAGTGGAACTATCGCTTTAATATTCACTTATATTTTTATAATGGATGCAATAAAAGTCTTATGTCAGAAAGTGAAAATCTAAGCGAATGCCATATGTGGTATAAATTATGGAGAGCTTAAATAATTTTCAAGTAATTGCATATTTTGTATTTGATCTTTTTTTTGCAGTGTTCTCGTTTTATCGTTATTGTGTGTCTGTGTGTGTGTGTGTGTGTGTCTCGGCGATATGATTTTTAATCGTGTAAACAAAGGGTCGGTGGCAATACTATGTGAACTTTCAGTATACTTTGTTACCTTTCCAGTTGCCATTAGTCTAAGTTTAACAGGAACAGGAGTTTTGGGTCAGCTGAAAACCAAAAAGATTGAAAAAAAAAACACACTTAAACGGTCATACACAGAAAATCACTCTATATTATGGCTCATAGACAGCAAGCTCCTCATAGGAGGTAAATTGAAGCTGGCACACGGTCTGGAAACTGTTGAGCGTCGATCAGTCAAACATTCAATCTCATCTCTGCCATCAGCCTCTGGCTGCCACATACTGCCTGGAAAGACTGACTTCAGATCAGTCAAATAACCCAGCACACTCATTTTCTAAAGAACAGAGAGGGTATTATTAAATAACGGTAAAGAAGGTGAGAAAGAGACGTAGTGTGAGAGAAACTGAGTGCTAAGAAACTCAAGGATTTCTCCACTTCCCACTAATCTGAAGAACACATGGTCCTCACATTGGAAAAACAGCCATTCAGGAATAAAGAGGGCTTGTGTTCCAGATGGGGACCTGAAAATGGGGCTTGACCATTGGCTGCTTCTAAGGTAAGATTTCTTGTTTATTCCACACTGCTGGTTCACATTAAGGGAATATTTTTAGAGATATGCTCTTCAAAAGGTCAAAATATGAGGTCATTGCAATGAAATGGACTTTGTGAAGTTCTTGTATGTGTGCGTTTATACCTTATCCACTTTCACACTGTCCAGATCGGAGAAAGAAGGAAAGGAGAGTTTGTAGAAAGACTTTTTTCAAGGAATAGTTCACTCCAAAAATTCTGTCATCATTTACTGTCATGTTGTTTCAAACCTGTATACTGAATTTTTTTTTCAGTGGAATTATGTATATATATATATATATATATATATATATATATATATACACACACACACATACACACACACACACACACACACACACACACACACACAATTAATAAGTACATCTTCATATCAATCAAAGCACTCTCAAAATGTAAGGTTTTGGCTTCACTGACAAACCTTGATGCGGAAAGTTTGAAAATACTGTCTGTGTCCTAGGGATAGGCAATACAGAGTTACAGAATTTTATTGTGCAATACTCTAACACACACAAAAAAATCATGTTTTATTTACAAATGTTATTAAGAAGGGCTTTAAAATAAGTAAGTTAACTTCAAAAAACATATTTGTTTTGGAAAACAATTACATGAACAATATGCAATTCTCATTACATTTCATTACAATTCTCAATGCATTAATGTCTCAAATGTAACTGCGAGATTTGGTGAGACATTCAGAAGGAAAACACAGTATGATTCAGCGTTGCCTATGGCATGCATACTTTCATACTGTCATTATATGAAAAGAGAATGAAGCATTAATCCTCTTTTGCATTCCACAAAAGAAAGAAAAGTCATAGGTTTGAAACAAAATGAGGGTGACTAGATTATGAAAGATATTTCATTTTTGGGTAACTGTTTAGTTAATATACACATCAAAAAGTTCAACGCTACTGGAGAACTCATCGATGACGTTATCTCTTTCTCCATTTCACTTTCATTCTTAGGTGGACATCCTACACAGACTACTGAAACAACTCCGTCTGCAGTTGAGCTCAAGGTCCACATGTCAAGTAGCGTTTGGCAGGTATTTTAGCTAAGCTCTTACCCAGCTGAGACTGCACTCAATACAGCAATAGAATTCAATTAAATGGAACTGCAAGTCACAGAACACAAACTCTTAAATGCGTTTAGCTGCAGTCCCAATTCTACTGAGTGCATTCCATTTACATTAAGAAAATACAACCAAACTGTTCTAAATCAAGTTGGACGGCACCGGGAGAGGCAGAACGGCATAAAATGTGATAGTCTGTTGTGGGAGCAGTTTCCTGCATTTTACAAGACAAATAAATAAGCTCTGAAAGAGCCAAGCCTGTGATATTCTTGTGTCTAGATATGGCTCTGAGCCCCCCTTCAATGTAAGCTTGAGCAGTCATTATAATGTGGTTCGCCCTCTATGGAGCGTGTGGTGAGTTGTGCGTGGATGCCGCGGTGAATAGCGTGAAGCCTCCACACGCTCAGACGTGGAGGCAACTGAGATTCGTCCTCCGCCTCCCGGATTGAGGCGAGTCACTATGCCACCACGAGGAATTAATAGTGCATTGGGAATTGGGCATTCCAAATTGGGGAGAGAAAAAAAAAGTAAAAGATTGATTTTATGTATCAATACACTTTTTAGCCTGAGATGGACCACTGGTATTAAAATGAATAGCTTGAATGATTAACGGATGCAGAAAAGGAAGTCCCACCTTGCAGGTATCACCTTTTAGATACAGACATCAACAGTCAGTGAACTCAAGAACACACATGCACATTAGCTGAACCAGCTAAGAATTTTCTGATCCAGAACCTCTCAATTTTTTGGTCTGCTGGCTATGTGGCTCTTTTATGCAGCTCTCCACGTGTTCACTGTAATCAGAAATAGGTGTTAGACATAATTTAGCTCAGGTGCAAACACCCTTACCACTCTCTCTCTCTCCAGACAGACACTTGACCAAGCCCCTGCTGCCACATATCCCCACTGCCCGACTCAGGACGGGAAGACATCCGGACTGCCTACCACCCCCCACCAGATACCAACTGGTAATCCGCACGTTGGTGTCTTTCATGCGGTGGAGCCACTGGAGTGGGGCATGATCCGAACAGAGGGTGAAGGCCCGCCCCAACAGGTAGTAGCGGAGAGTCAGGACTGCCCACTTGATGGCAAGACAATCTTTTTCTATGGTGCTGTACTTAGTCTCTCAATGTGAGCTTGTGGCTAATGTACAGCACCGGGAGCTCCTCCCCCTCCAAAACCTGTGAGAGTACCCAGCCCCCTGTCTGAAACATCAGTCTGTATAACAAAAGGGAGAGAAAAATTGGGTGAATGTAAAAGCACCCCCCCGCAAAGTGCTGCTTTAACTTGCGTGAATGCCTGCTTACACTGCTCCATCCACTGGACCGGGCTCCCTTTTTGTGAGATCAGTCAGTGGGCTGGTGACGGACGAATAATTGGGTACAAATCTTATATAATAACCAGTTAGTCCCAGGAACTCTCACCCCCTTTTTGGTCTTGGGCCTCAGAGAGGTTGCAACCGCCGGCATCTTATTAATTTGGGGAAACGCCTGACCATGACCCAAGTGGAACCCCAGATACTGTACCTTCACCCGCCCAATCACACATTTCTTTGGGTTTGCTGTGAGTCCTGCTCATCGCAGCGATCTCAGAACCGCCCTTAGATGCGGCATATGCTGTATGCGGTCTGAGAATTCGGTCCATGAGACGCTGAAACGTAGCCGGGGCCCCAAACAAACCGAATGGAAGCGTTACAAATTGGTGTAATCCAAACGGTGTGGAGAAGGCTGTTTTTTCACAGGAAATTGGTGACAAGGGGATCTGCCAATAACCCTTCGTCAAATCCAATGCCAAATAAAATCATGCACTGCTTAACCGATCGAGCAACTCATCAACACGAGGCATTGGTTAAGCGTCAAATTTAGACACCGCGTTGACTTTCCTATAATCCACACAGAACCGCACCGACCCGTCGCTCTTAAGCACTAGAACAACCGGGCTGGACAAATCGCTGTGGGATTCCTCTATTACCCCCATATCGAGCATTGCATCTAATTCTCCCCAAACAATTTTCTTCTAATGCTCTGGCAATCGGTAGGGGCGGCTACGTACCACAACCACTGGCTCGGTCTCAATGTAGTGTTGAATGAGGTTTGTATGACCCGGTAGAGGGGAGAACACATCCGAAAACTCCTGTTGCAGCCTGGCAACCTCTGTGAGTTGGTATGGTGAGATGTGGCCTCCGTAAGTGACTGGGGCGAACTGATTATGTTTTGAATCCACCTCAGGCCAGAGCTCCGCCCTCTCCGGAAATACCGTAGCCAAAGTCACAGGGACCGCCTCCCTTCACAATTTCAGGGGGTTGAGGTGATATATTTGATGTGCGCCCCCTCTATCGGTTCGTTTGACCTCATAATCGAGATTTCCCACTCGTTGTGTGACCTCAAAGGGTCCTTGCCACTTGGCGAGTAATTTGGAGCTCGATGTGGGGAGTAATACAAGTACTTTATCTCCCGGTGCAAATTCCCTTAGCGGAGTACCCCTTTCATACAGTCACTGCTTACATTCTTGGGCTCGGAGCAAATTCTCCTGTGTTAGTTTTACTAAAGTGTGGAGTTTTGCTCTGAGATCAAGGACACATTGAATTTCATTCTTACTATTTGAAGGACCCTCGTCCCAGGCTTCGCACAAGACTTCAAGCACACTACAGCAGCTCAAATGGGGTGAAGCCAGTGGAGGCTTACGGGACCTCTCGTACTGCGAATAACAGGGGGTCAAGCCATTTATCCCAATTTCTAGCACCCTCGTGCACAAACTTACGAATCATATTTTTGAGGGTTTTATTAAATTGCTCCACTAGGCCATCTGTCTGCAGATGGTACAAGCTAGTGCGAATCACTTTAATTCTCAATAGTTCATAAAGCTTGCGTAGTGTCCGTGACATAAAAGTTGTGCCCTGATCTGTGAGAATTTCTTTTAAGAGTGCCTCCGCAACACTATGAGCTGAGATGTTGAGTAGAGGCACTGCTTCTGGATATCGTTTGCATTATCCACTAGGACCAATACAAAGCGATGTCCACGTGCTGTCCGCTCTAATGGCCTGACGAGGTCCATCCCAATTCTCTCGAAGGGGACCTCGATCAGTGGAAGGGGCGCAATGGTGCTTTTGGTGTGGCCAGTGGAGTTACCAGCTGACATTCGCGGCATGCCGCACACCAACTGTGGAAATCGCCGCCAATGTCCAGCCAATAAAAATGGGCTATTAGATGGTGTAGTGTTTTCCTGTCTCCTAAGTGACCCGCCATGGGATTATAATGAGCCGTCTGGAACACCATTTCCAGACGGCTCTGTGGTATCAAAAGCAGAGTTGTATTTTCTTTTGTTTGAGTGTCCTGTGTCACTCTGTACAACCCCTCATTTATAATGGCAAAATAGGGATATGAAAGAGCGATGTCTGGCCGGAGTTGTTGACCATCAATTACTCTCACTTGGTCGAAGACGTGCTTGAGGGTTTCGTACCACGACTGCACCAAAGGGAATTCCCCTCGTCATTCTGACATGGAGCTGTCGAGAACGGCCCGAGCTCCGCCTCCCCTGCAAGAGCATCGCACATCACACAACTCCCTATTTTAGTGCAGGACCCATCCGCGCATATCCCCTTTAATACATTTCTAAAATCAGGCCAATCAGTCCCCAAAATCAACAGATGGGTGAGGCGGGAACTAACCGCAGCCTCCACTTTGTTTTTTTTCCCCGGAATTTCACAAAGGGTCACCACAGGATACTTGTGAATATCCCCGTGCACACACTTCACCCTCACCAGTTTAACTGTGCCCAAAGCCTCGGATTGAACCAAGCATTGGTGGACGGTGGTTTGATTACAACCTGTATCTACCAATGCTTGGCGAGTACCCCCTTGACACTTACCGGTATCCGGTACGCTCCGGCCCGATCGGGGGCAGCCTACGGGATATCGGAAACCTGCACCACCATCCCCAGCTCCACCAGAGGGCACTGATCCCGGTCTCTGCTCCTCCAGCACGCTGGCCCAGGCTCTACACCCGTACTTGCATCGGCGGGCGCCCCCACCTGAGGGGGAGGGCGGCTGAAGATCGGGGCAGGGGAAGGTGTCGCCTCCCACGGCCGGGGAACTAGCCTCGGAAATTCCCTTCTCCTGCATGGGGCAGGAACTGACCCTGGGGAGAGAGCAGAGCGAGAGGATAGAGAGGAGGGTGATGAAACTGGGGAAAATACAGGGGGAGGAGAGAGAGAGTAGGAGGCTCTTCTGCCCTCGGGATCGCTGCCATATCGTACTCTGCAAGCTGGATGGCTTCCTCCAGCGATGCCCCGGCACTGGACCCACTCCGCCTTCCTTTTTGGCAGACATTGTATTAACTGTTCCAGTACCACCTGGTTGACCAATCCTCCGACACCACGGTTCCCCTCTAGCAGCCATCTCCGGCAGGTGTCTCGGAGCCTTTGGGCGAAGGCAAACGGGCGGTCGGATTTCTCCAACTTCCGGCTCCGGAAGATTTGGAGGTTTCCTTCCGGACTCCAACAAACCCGTTGTAGGATGGCCGTCTTCAAGTCTGCATAAGCCAGGGGGCTCGTTGCCGGCAGTTGTTGAGCCATGAGCTAGGCTTCCCCGGACAACAGCGGGATGAGACGAGCTGCCCATTGGCCGCGCTGCCAGCCCCAAATCTTGGCGGTGCGCTCAAACAAGTCTAGGAAGGCTTCTGGATCGTCCACCGCCCCCATCTTCTGTAACGTAGATGGCTGGTGTCCGGGGTGGTGGCTGTGGCCGCTGCAGCCTCCTGGCTGAGGAGGCTCCGGATCGCATGCCGGTCCTCTGCTTGAGCCCATAGGATCTCTCTCTCTCTCTCTCTCTCCGGACGGACACTTGACCATGCCCCCGCTGCCACATCACATTTTACTGCTGATTTTAAATACTCTTTTTTTTTTTTCATAATCTTATTCTTGACCAGTTGTTTTGGAGATTTCAGCCTTTCCCCATTCAAGTACATAGGAGCTGTACTTTTTTGCTGCTTGTATCCATAAAAAAATGGCTAACCATTAGCATTCCAAAAATGGCCACTGAGTGAACTGACTTGCCAAATTTTTTTATTTTCAAGGTTAATAATCATATTGCATTTAAAATTGCAACCACAACATTTAAAAAAAAAAAGAACTGCAATTAGATTTTTGTCCAAATCATTCAGTACTAGTAATGATGATGCTTGACATAGCAAGAACCACAAAAAAATGGACCAAGGTGGCAATCCTTTTTCTCATGAGAGCATTTTTATTGTTTGGTGAAGTAGAAGATAAAGACTCCGATTCAGATCGCAATACATGCCCTGCACCAGTCACTCATATAAAATCAACAAAACAAAAATCAGACCAAACATCCAAACAAACAGCATGCTAAAGTTTCATTTTAATAAATACCTCCCCGTAACATTGAGCCAAGGTGACGGTGCCCATGAGAAATGGGCTTATGGACTCGAGGTGCACGCTGTATTCTACATACACACAAATCAGAGCATGCCCTTTGATTTTATTTTTTGGATAATAAATATTTTAATTGATAAATTGTATACATTTATGATATTTTAAATACGTCACAACCTGCCTCGATCAAAATGTGATAACATGACCCCACTTGACTTTCATGAAAAACACCTATAACAAAACTATGATTGTAAAACTGTATTTTCAAGGGTAGAATTCACAAAAATTATTCTAATTTAAGAGGGTTTTGAAGCTGGTGTTTCAAACCACCATATAAAACCTGTACTACAGAAAACACACATAAGCACAGTCAGACTTTTGACTCTATGACTTTAAAGGTGTGTCGATATATGTAAAATATTGTCTTTGTGACAACTTCTACTTTTTATTCTGTGCACAGTATGCAAACCTGTTTGAAAACACACTATTGGTGCAGAAATAATGCACTTCAACTCCTATTTATCTTCTCCTTGATCCAATATTTGATCGGACTGCCAAAAAGTAAAAAAAAAAGATCTGAAATTGGACACAATAACAGATTTTATTTCTGACAAATAAAAATGCATGTAGTAAGGTTATGTGACAACAACGTAGCTTTTTTAAGTAGGCTGTATAGAGTATATACTGCACAGTAAGCAGTACACTAGAATACCATTCCAAACATTGGTATGGTGCTTTTTTCACTGTGTAAATAAAAATGGTTGCTGTGTGTGCGGTATGTCTGTCATTAGCCCATGCTGTCTACTCTTGCGGGTTTGTGGTAATTTTAAAGAGCAAATAGCAGAACAGTATAAAGCTTTTATTGAAGAGCTGAAGCACATTAAAAGCCCAGCTGCCTTTTGATTTGACATTAATCACCATGATCTCTCTCTCTCACACACACACACACACACACACACACACAGACACACACAGACAGCAAATCACAACTGACCTAGACAAAACTATAATGTGACCTTACAAGTTTCCCAAGCACAGAGTTTATGTCAGCATCACAGATGTATGGGTTGTGACAAGGACATATTTAGGGTTAGTGAGATGTGATGTCTGTGCAGTGTCAAAACGAGAGAGAGAGAGAGAGAGAGAGAGAGAGAGAGAGAGAGAGAGAGAGAGAGAGAGAGGGGTTGTGCCTGGTTGCTAGTGCATTGCTATGTGGATGCTAGGATGTTCTGGGTGGTTGCTTGGTGGTTGATCACAGGCCAAAGAGTCTGAATGCTACAGTACATAATACTGGCTCTGTTTTCAGAACATTTATGTTAAATTCCCAATGGGAAATACCAACCACTCTAACCATTACAGCTAAACCACTCTCAGCCAATCAGCTCTGCCAGCCATACTTAACAGAGATGGAGAATAAAACAGGGGTCTTGTGAAACATGGGTCTGTTTTCAGACTCCTTCCTGTGCAATGATGCACAGACAGGAAAACCACAGCTATTCCCCAGACTCCAAACCACCTGACAAACAGTTGCATCAACAGCCGGACTCATCAACATTGAGTCTTTTTTTCTCTATCTCTGCGATCGGTCTAGTTTCTTGTTCATAGCTATCAATTTCTCTGACCCAGACCTCTCTACCAATGTGCTTGTATCAATGTCTCTCTTTCACTCTCTCTCTCTGTTGTTTCAGCATCTTGGAGGGGGGGGGTTTGTCTCAGCATCTCTCATCTTAAATTTAAATGGATGACAAAGTTGCCCCCCAGATGTTAGCTCAATCTGAAAAGTTTTGTTTAAAGTTTAAATTAAATATAAATAATGTTTTATGTTTTCTATGGAGGTACAGTTAGTCTGTAGTCATTCCATAGTTATCGTCATATAAATTAGATAAAGTATGTCAAGCCAAAGTTTGATACAGGCTTTACAAATCCTGGCCTGAAAGTTTAAAATAGTTTTAAAAGATGGACATTTTAATTTTATGCAGCACTTCCAATCAGACAAAGTCAGACAGACTGATAAAAACCACAGAAAGTCCACATTAGACCACATCAGAACCACAAGAGACTAGTGTTGTGTGATCTTCCTCATTGTCAGATCGTCCTATCATCAGTCTGCGAGATCTCCAATACACAATATTATCGTGCGGGGGGAGGGGCAATAATTAACTTATTTGCTAATTTATCGTTGTCCATCATTTTGCGAACAAAGATGGAGATGGTAATAAAGAAAAATGTCATGTCACTTATTTGGCAATATTTCGGTTTTAAACCAGATGCAAAAGGCGTCTGGATATCACACAGGCAATTTTCAAAATTTGCCCGAGAGTTGTGCTCTCGGGCAAAGGAGTCTCAAACCACAAATCTATCTGTACATTTGTGTGCCCACTACCCTGCTGATGCTGCTAAGCTAGCACCAAGAGAAGCTGAGGTCAGAGAGATCGAAGTCAGCCATCTATAATCAGAACTTTTGCAAAAAGCACTAAGTACAAAGGAAACAGTGAATGTGGGCCCAGTGCACAGCAGCTGTCTCCAAGTATATCGCTAAGGAGATGTTCTCCTATCATACAGTTAAGAAGGCAAATTTTAGAGAACTACTCCAAACCTTTGACAAACAGTACGAGGGCGCAAGTACTGCCGGGGCGCAAGTACTTCACCAACACTGCTATAGATTGTTACTACTTACTAAAGATTTGAAAGCGGCTGACTTTGTTGCTTGATCACAGACATAGGGTCAAGCATAAATATGACCCCCTGACTATCATCGATCCCTTATATCATCGTCTATCGGCACAACCCTACAAGAGACCACATCAGATATCATCAGACCTCATTATACCATCTCAGACCCCCTGAGACCACAACAGACCCCCTCAAAAAATGTTATACCTCATATGAACTACTAGAACTACACATCAGACCCCCAAGAAACCACATCAAACCCCTTACAATCCTAACAGATCACACAAGAACTCCATGAAACCACACCAGACCTCATTACACCACATCAGAACCCTAGAGAACACAAAAAACCACTTCAGTCCCCCTCAAACCATATTAGACCTAATCAGACCTCATTATACACACAAGAACTAGGGGTGCACTGATCAATCGGCCACCGATGATTTATCTATAAATCATTATTGAGTTGAGGTTAGGTTATAAAATAAATTTTTGGTTGAAACCCCAAAATCCTTGTGTTTTAGTTTGGATGTGGCCTTAGGGTATAGTTATTCTAATTAGCTTTATATAAAACCAATAGAAGTCAGCTTAATTTATCACAGTGGAAATGGACGTTTAAATCAAGTGCATTGCATTGTTGCAACAGTATTCCGTGCACCGTGCACTGGTTGTATACTGCACATTATGGCAATTGTAGTTGGTGATCCAGGTAAATTCACATACTGTGCACAGTCCACTTAAATTTTACTACTTTCTCCCAAAAGTATTATGCAGTATGCCATTCACAATGTACATCCTAACACAAACTTGTACATTGATTTTGCAGCCTTTTACAACCCTGTTTGTTCTCTTTCACTCAATATAAAGTGCTTTAGCAATGCAGCCTGTAGCTATATTGACTAAAATAGACAGAGATCTGTTTCACTCCACAACCTGAAACCCTTTAAGATCAAAGGAGTGATCCACCCGTCCTGCCCCAGGAGGTGTATCCAGTGCTGGGACACAGCAGGTCATTCTCCTGTGCAGGCCTGGAGCTCAGATGCAGCTCTCAATGTCTCACTCTCTATGGTGAAGTGAAACAGGAGACAGACTATCTACAGACATAACACCACAAAGAGCTGAGAGACAGTGATGTCACACAAACAACAGACTTCATAGATTAATCTGACAGCTAGAGCATGTTCATTTGTCCACGGGCTTGAACACACGCAAATGGGAAAATTAGATGCGTTTCAGTGGCTTACAAATCAAACACACAAATGTGTTTTTCTATCACTGCGGGAACTTTCCATCGAGTTCTATTGTTTTTATACTGAGTTACTAATCTTTTCTATCACTATACCCTCTACCTTAGATTTTCATTAAGGCATTTATTAAGTATACACTTTTTTTTCCTGGTGTTTATATTTCAACCATTTAGAGGACTTTCCATTGACTTCTGTTCTTTAACCTAATAATCTCAATAAATTACTGGATGTCCACTGTGTGATGCAAAAAGATTAACATTTCTCACAAAGGTTTAAAATAAACAAACCCTACCACCCCACCCTAAATCTTGAAGCTAAACCTTACCGATAGTGTTATAAAAAGCGAATGTGAGAAAATGAAACTTTCAGCTCACATATTTACTTGCATGCACTTCAATACACGTATCCTGTTTGTTTACACCTGCAAAGCTCAGTTAAGCTACCATGCAATTTGATAGCGAATGTAGTTGTTAAGTGTTTAGATGTCATAAGATTGCATTGTGTGAAGAACCAGGTGAAAAGATGTGAAGAGTGTTTATTAACTCATTAGATGGCATTTTCACCTGGTTCTTTCTCAGCAGGAAACCGATGGAGTGCGTACTGCAGGTAGGGAATGAGGTTTTGCCCCAAGTGAAGGAGTTCAAGTACCACGAGGTCTTGTTCACGAGTGAGGGGACAATGGAGCGGGAGGTTGGCCGGAGAATCGGGGCAGCAGGGGCGGTATTGCACTCGCTCTATCGCACCGTTGTCACGAAAAGAGAGCTGAGCCGAAAGGCAAAGCTCTCGATCTACCGGTCAATTTTTGTTCCTACCCTCACCTATGGTCATGAAGGTTGGGTCATGACCGAAAGAACTAGGTCGCGAGTACAAGCGGCCGAAATGGGCTTCCTCAGAAGGGTGGCGGGCTTCTCCCTTAGAGATAGGGTGAGGAGCTCAGTCATCCGTGAGGAGCTCGGAGTAGAGCCGCTGCTCCTTTGTGTTGAAAGGAGTCAGTTGAGGTGGTTTGGGCATCTGGTAAGGATGCCCCTGGCCGCCTCCCTAGGGAGGTGTTTCAGGCACGTCCAGCTGGGAGGAGGCCTCGGGAAGACCCAGGACTAGGTGGAGAGATTACATCTCCACACTGGCCTGGGAACGCCTCGGGGTCGCCCAGTCAGAGCTGGTTAATGTGGCTCGGGATAGGGAAGTTTGGGGCCCCCTGCTGGAGCAGCTGCCCCCGCGACCCGACTTCGGATAAGCGGTTGAAGATGGATGGATGGATGGATAGATGGCATTTTAAAAGAATTAAAAAATCAGGTGTTAAAAACTAGATGTTGTGTAAGTGTTGTTCATGCCAGTTATGCACTTTTCATTTAAGCCAATAGAAGTACACGTTTAAATTTCAGCCAATTGAGTAAAGAAGACTAAAAGTGGGCAATAAGTGAGTACATAAACCTGATACCCTTTCTGTACTGCCTCCATCACTCTGACAAAAAAGCAAACAAATGCACCTCAATCACAACTCATACTGGTATATGAACTGTTTTATAGCCCTTTGCATAACCCTCAATATTAATAATAGTGCAGCTAAACTGCAGCATATAAGCAGAATCAACTCAACAGAGAGATATGGAGTCCATGAGATGCTTTCGGTCAGTCATTTATGAAATACAGTGGATTGCTCATGTGGTCACCACAGGAAACACAAAACTGATGGAAGCCATAAAGAGAACTACACAACCAGACAATTTGAATATGTCTGAATAGGGAAAATTGTGTCCAACTCTTTTTGAATATGTAAATAATTTTTACTACAGGCTTATGAAGGAAAAATATCTATACTTCATGAAATATAAAATTAAAAATGAGAAAAACACAAAAGAGAAGCTCTTTCATTGTGCTTTCCTAATACACAAATTACTGGTTGTTATGGAGCGGTGGTGGCGTAGTGGTCTAAAGCACATAACTGGTAATCAGAAGGTTGCTGGTTCGATCCCTACAGCCATAACCATTGTGTCCTTGAGTAAGGCACTTCACTCAAGGTTGCTCCGGGGGGATTGTCCCTGTAATAAGTGCACTGTAAGTAGCTTTGGATAAAAGCATCTGCCAAATGCATACATGTATAAATGTAAAATGTCTATATCTGAATTTCCTTGATATATTACATACATGAGGAGTGGTGGTGGTGTAGTGGTCTAAGCACATAACTGGTAATTAGAAGGTCACTAATTCGAACCCCACAGCTGCCACCATTGTGTCCTTGAGCAAGGCACTTAACTCCAGGTTGCTCCGGGGGGATTGTCCCTGTAATAAGTAAAAGCGTCTGCCAAATGCATAAATGTAAATGTAAATAAATGTACCCTAGTCCAACTGAAAGGCTTATGGAAAAGATCAGGAGTTATTGTTTAAAAGAGGTCTGTTTATCATGTCTGATATGACAGATGACTTCAGGAAGAGTCCTTGTCTAAACACGTCATTGACGGCATTCAGTTTCGGTGTGTCGATTATAATGTAATGTGTGACACCTCCTTCACATTCTCTACTGTATATGACCTGCCAATATAAATCTGTACTTCGGTGTGTATTTAATCCACCCCTGCATACTCCAACAGCAGGACGAGACGCATTTGAGAAATCTTTTGACCTTTTTTCAGGGATTGACACATTTAGACAAAGGTTTTATCTGGGATGAGTGACTTTAAAGGAGATTATCAATAAAACGTTACTTTAAAGCCCAAAGTATACTTCCGCCAGATGAGTACAGGACACATGACACAAATCTCATCATCAGCAGAGTGCGCGAGCACTAAACCGTGCGTCTTTGAATGTGCAGAATGCACATGCGCCTGTAATTATTTGCACTAATTCGTGTTTCCACTAGGGGGCAACACTCACATTTGAGCCGTTGTTGTCATGTAGTAGTAAACAACAGGAGACAAAGGTAAAAACAACAACCGTGGATATGCACTTCAAGTGCTGTAACTCAAGCAACTTGAGTCTGAAGGAATATAAAGACATCTTTATGGTATAAACTACTCAAGAGAAATAGTCCAGTGTCTCAAAGCAGTCGTGAGATGCATTAATGTTACAAATACATTTTAGGATTTGTTTTTAGAGATTAAATTAAGTTTGTTAAAATTAAATTTTTTACTTTCAGTAGAATAATGACTGCAAATTATCCTTTAGTCTTTTTTTTTTTTACCATCCATCCATCCATCTTCAACCGCTTATCCGAAGTCGGGTCGCGGGGGCAGCTGCTCCAGCAGAGGGGCCCAAACTTCCCTATCCCGAGCCACATTAACCAGCTCTGACTGGGGGACCCCGAGGCGTTCCCAGGCCAGTGTGGAGATGTGATCTCTCCACCTACTCATGGGTCTTCCCCGAGGCCTCCTCCCAGCTGGACGTGCCTGAAAAACCTCCCTAGGGAGGCGGCCAGGGGGCATCCTTACCAGATGCCCAAACCACCTCAACTGACTCCTTTCGACACAAAGGAGCAGCGGCTCTACTCCGAGCTCCTCACGGATGACTGAGCTCCTCACCCTATCTCTAAGGGAGAAGCCCGCCACCCTTCTGAGGAAGCCCATTTCGGCCGCTTGTACTCGCGACCTAGTTCTTTCGGTCATGACCCAGCCTTCATGACCATAGGTGAAGGTAGGAACAAAAATTGACCGGTAGATCGAGAACTTTGCCTTTCGGCTCAGCTCTCTTTTCGTGACAACGGTGCAATAGAGCGAGTGCAATACCGCCCCCGCTGCCCGGATTCTCCGGCCAACCTCCCGCTCCATTGTCCCTTCACTCGTGAACAAGACCCCGAGGTACTTCAACTCCTTCACTTGGGGCAATACCTCCTTCCCTACCTGGAGTACGCACTCCATCAGTTTCCTGGATCGTTTTTTTTTACATTTTGCAAAAATACAGTACTGTGCAAAAGATTTAATCACTTAAGAAAAATGTTGCATAATGAGGATATCTTCAAAAATAATGCCATAAACAGTTTTCATTTATCACGTAATGTCATACAAAGTCCTAAACATAAAAGAGCTAAATCAATATTTGGTGTGATGACATTTGCCTTTAAATAGCACCAATTCTCCTACTTACACCTGGACACAGTTTTTCTTGGTTGTTGGCAGATAGGATGTTGCAAGCTTACTTGGAGAATTCGCCACAGTTCTTCTCTCTATTTAGTCTCAATTGCTTCTGTCTCTTTATGTAATCTCAGACTGATCAGATGTTCAGTGGGGGGGCTCTCTGGGGGCCATAACATATGTTGCAGGGCTCCCTGTTCTTCTATTCTAATATTTTCTATTTGCAAAAGTAATGTTTGGGAGTCTAAAATGTATATTTCCTATTGATACACTAAAGCTGAAGATATAAATAACCATCTAAAGACACCAGATACTGACAGTTACTTTTGATTTTGACCTCCCCTCTGTTTAGGGACACAGTAGTCCATTTCTGTTAATCACATGTCTTTGAAACTTAATTTTATGTCTTAGATGTTGAATTTGTTTATGTTCATACAAATATTTACACATGTTAAGTGTAGTTTATCACTGTTATACTTTCAGAGGAGATAGGTGTAACCACATATTCAGTGTTAATATTCAGGACAATATCTAGAAAATAAAAGGTATCTGATATATCGGTTTTACCAATTAATAGGTTCCAATAATTACTTTTTGGAACTATCGGTTATTGGCAAAAATCTATGGCCATGTCCCTTTGTTGGAGAATTCTACAGTTGGAACGACTTGACTCTACAGTATAACAGCGGCCGCAAAACATGTATAAAACAATCACTGACACTTTGTGGGTATTTGCTTTATCTAAATCTTTCATCAGACAATATTCATCCATATTTTTATCCTCATTGTTATTTTGCTTAGATAATGAAGTGTTCTGTATTGAGATTAGGGCATGCAAAGAAAAATGTGATTATTGGAAATGTGCCCCTATTGGTGGCTCAGTGGTTGAGGCTCATGGTTACTGACCAGAAGGTCGGGGGTTCAAGCCCCAGCACCACCAAGATGCCACTGTTGGGCCCTTGAGCAAGGCACTTAACTCCAGGTTGCTCCGGGGGGATTGTCACTGTAATAAGTGCACTGTAAGTCGCTTTGGATAAAAGCGTCTGCCAAATGCATAAATGTAAATGTATCAGCAAAATCCACTATCGGTTGACCTCTAGTAGTAATTTTAGAATGAACTATTATAGGTCAACCACTAATCTGAATAGTACTCACGAGGAAAATAGCTTGATAAACATACTAAATTATGTCTTCGGGAAAATGTAATAATGCTAAAACCTTTGTGTAAGGGTTAGATTTAGGGGTGGGGGATTGAACATTTCAATAGTTCTGTATAAAAAGCAATAGAAGTCAATGGAAAGTCTTCACCATGATAGAAAAGAAAAGTTGTATGTGTGTATCAGAAAGCATTTCTGTTCTGTCACACAGATTTATGTTTGACTGTCAAACTAGATTGCAGAGAGGAAAACAGACAGGCAAAATAATAGAAGGGGAGCAGCATTCCACACTGCAGCACGCGTCAATTTACAACTGCAGTAAAACCGTTGGTTGCGAGCCATTAGAGCATGTGTCAAACACTCGACTCGACAGGAAGTGTCAAACTGCAGCTGTGTCCTCCAACACATTTCAGACTGATTTAAATTACAGAAATGTTTTTACCATGCTGGCATGGACTTCAAAAGTTTAAGCAAAAACCATGTTATCCAGCATGATGCGAAAACGTTCCAAAGACCTTTCGTACAAAGGCGTTAACATGATCAATGTCACAAATATGCTTACAATTGATTAGTGACCTAGAAATAGTGCAGAATCTTATCATTAATTTTACATCTTTTTGAATCCTACACCTTCAATGTGAACTTGGACTTTGAACACTGTGGTTCATTTTAATGCATTCTGACACACAAACAAAATGTACATTTTGGGAACCGCATTCAGCTCTTAATATATTGGCATCAGTGTCTCTTTCCTGTTATGATTGGCCCCCTGAGAACCATCAAGAGTTTAACAACACAGACTGTATTTTCTACTCATTCACAAACACGTACTCACTCATTTGACCTCACCAAACATACATGCACACACACACGCACACACTAGCCCCTGGCATCACTCTGGGCTTCACTGGAGTTCTTGGGAAGTTAACAATCATAATTATATCTTCCCCCACAAGTTCAAATAAACTACTAAAAAAGAAAGAAACTACTGTTGTTTGTGTTCTTTTCTCTCACCTGTCACATTCTTGTTTCTGTCCTCATCTCTATCTCTCTTCATCCTCCTTGTATTCTTCCTCCTTTTCAATCAGACTGAATTTAATTACCTTTATGGCTTTTAGCACTACTAGAAGCAAAATGACATCAAAACAACAGCGCTCTTTAAAAACACACAGTAAGGCCATTAGTAAAATGTCATTTAGAGAGGAGTTTCCCACATCTACTCTAGCTAAAACTCACCTTCCTGTCATGATGACCTTTATAAAAGTATAAACTCCCTGCTTCTTTTCCATTGAGGAATGAAGGCCTTGCGGCAAAAAGTTTGGAATAATTTTTGCTGTTTCAAGGAAATTGGTACTTTAATTCACCAGTGGCATTCAACTGATCACAAAGTCAGGACATTACTGATGTAAGAAACAGCACCATCACTGTTTGAAAAAGTCCTTTTTGATAAAATCTAGAAAGGGCCCATTTCCAGCAGCCATCACACCAACACCTTATCCTTGAGTAATCATGCTAAATTACTAATTTGGTGCTAGAAAATAACTTGCCATTATTTCAAACACAGTTGAAAGTCTTTGTGTTTGTTTTTGAGTTGCCACAGTATGCAATAGGCTGGCATGTCTGAAGGTCAACATTAGGCCAAAAATGGCAAAAAATAAACAGTTTTCTCTAGAAATTCAGAAAGTTAGTCAATCAGAGTTTGAGGCTTTACAATGTCTTCAAAGACAAAGGACAACTGGCTCTAACAAGGACAGAAAGAGATGTGGAAGGTCAGATGTACAAATAAACAAGAGGATAAGTACATCAGAGTCTCTAATTTGAGAAATAGACACCTCACATTTCCTCCGCTGACAGCTTCATTGAATTCTACCCGCTCAACACCAGTTTCATGTGCAACAGTAAAGAGAAGACTCAGGGGTGCAGCCTTATGGGAAGAAAAAAGCCACTTTTGAAACAGATAAACAAAAAGAAAAGGTTAGAGTGGGCAAAGAAACAGACATTGGACAACAGATAATTGGAAAAGAGTGTTATGGATCTTAACCCCATTGAGCTTTTGTGGGATCAGTTAGACTGTAAGGTGTGTGAGAAGTGCTCGACAAGACAGCCACATCTAGGTCAAGTGCTACAGGAAGTGTAGGGTGAAATGTCACCCGAGTATCTGGACAAACTGACAGCTGGAATGCCAAGAATCTGCAAAGCTGTCATTGCTGCACGTGGAGGATTTTTTTTGAGAACTACTTGAAGTTTAAGAAGTTCTGAAAAAAAAAACTGTAATAGTACTTTTTCAATAATTGTTATTAAAGTCCTGACTATAAATTGTGATCAATTGAATGCCACTTTGGTGAATAAAAGTATCAACTTCTTAGTTATTAGTGATGGTGGTGTAGTGGTCTAAACAAGCACATAACTGGTAATCAGAAGGTTGCTGGTTCGATCCCCACAGCCACTACAATTGTGTCCTTGAACAAGGCACTTAACTCCAGGTTGCTCCGGGGAGGATTGTCCCTGTAATAAGTGCACTGTAAGTCGCTTTAAAAAAATTAACCTTGAAAAAAAAAAAATCAGCTTTTTTGAAGAACATGAAACTTGCTTTTATTGCTCCTCAAGAGGACATTTCATCTCAAAGATGCAGGGAAACGTGTAATAAACCACGTAAATTCATTTTGCAAAGTTGCCACAGTCACATGAATTTCAGGCTGATGTATCCACACCATGAAACAACCTAATAGCACAGTGCACTCCGGTAGGTGAAATCAAATAATGAAAGAGTGTCATTGCTCACAACAGTAAGTCTTGTTCTCACACAGCAACTGAACAAGTTTGACTCAAGGGCAGCCATTTCTGTTTCCACACACAAAGAGAGCTGCAACACCAGAGGAGGATGCTGGGTGAAAAACTGAGAAAAACCATATGAGAAATAATTGATTACAAGAAGAGGTGGGTAAAAATATTAATATTTAAAGCAGAGTGCACAAATTATATAATAGCTAGGTCTCAATTTTAAGGTATCTATGAATGAATAAATGAATGCACATTATTGCCAAGTATGCTTACACATACAATGAATATGTCTTGGTGACATGAGCTTCAAGTACACAACAATACAAAACTTTTCCAAAAATAATAAAAAAAAATGAAATTAATTGAAAAGAAAAAAGTATATATACAATGCACAATAGACAAACACACACACACACACACACACACAAACACAGTATCTCACAAAAGTGAGTACACCCCTCACATTTTTGTAAATATTTGATTATATCTTTTCATGTGACAACACTGAAGAAATGACACTTTGCTACAAAGTAAAGTAGTGAGTGTACAGCTTGTATAACAGTGTAAATTTGCTGTCCCCTCAAAATAACTCAACACACAGCCATTAATGTCTAAACCGCTGGCAACAAATGTGAGTACACCCCTAAGTGAAAATGTCCAAATTGGGCCCAATTAGCCATTTTCCCTCCCTGGTGTCATGTGACTCGTTAGTGTTACAAGGTCTCAGGTGTGAATGGGGAGCAGGTGTGTTAAATTAGGGGGGTCAGTGTTGGGGTCTTCCTCCTAAAGTCCACAGTCATCTCCACCGTTTTGAGCATGTTCAGCTCAGCCAGCTGTTTAACCTCCCTTCTGTATGCAGACTCCTCGTCATCTCGGATGATGCCGATGACAGTTGTCAAGGGGTCCTTGATGGTGCAGTCATTTGTGTACAGGGAGAAGAGTAGTGGGGAGAGCACACAACCCCTGGGGGCCACCTGTGCTGATTGTACAGGTGCTGGAAGTGAATTGTCCCTGTCTCAAGCTGCCGCCTGTCCGTCAGAAAGCTGGTAATCCACTGACAGATAGACGTGGGAACCGAGAGTTGGTGTAATTTAGTCTGGAGAATAGCTGGGATGATGGTGTTGAAAGCCCAACTGAAGTCCACAAAAAGAAATATGTGAATATGTCCCTGGTCTGTCCAGCTGTTGCAGGATATAATGCAATCCCATGTTGACCGCATCATACACAGACCTGTTTGCTCGATGAGCAAATTGAAGGGGATCTAGAAAGGGTCCAATAATGTCCTTCAGGTGGGCTAACACCAGTCTCTCAAAGATTTCATGAACACAGATGTCAGGGCGACAGGTCTGTAGTCATTAAGTCCTGTGATTTGTGATTTCTTTGGGACAGGAATGATGATTGAGAGTTTTAAGCAGCAGGGAACTTCACACTGCTCCAGTGATCTATTGAAAATCAGTGTGAAGATGGGTTTTGCTGGTTAGCACAGAATTGAAAACATGCAGGTGAAATGCCATCAGGTCCCTGTGCTTTCCTTATCTTTTGTTTTCGAAAGACATGGCACACATTATCTTCACAGATCTTAAGTGCAGGTTGAGTAGCAGGAGGGGGGCTGCAGGAGGTGTTGGTGTTTGTGTGAATTGAAGGTCAGAGCAGGTGTGGGGTGTGACATTGGGCCTTTCAAATCTACAGTAGAACACATTCAAGTCATCAGCCAGTTGTTGGTCCAGTACAGGGTTGTTCCATCCCACTCTAAACTGATGCAGGGTCGTTAGCTGAAAACTTGTTTTTCAGCTTCTCAGAGTATCTTCTTTTAGCCACTCTGATTTCTTTATTCAGTGTGTTTCTGGCCTGATTGTACAAGACTTAATCCCCACCTCTGTAAGCATCCTTTATGGCCTGATGAAGCTGCCCGAGTTCTGCTGTAAACCATGGTTTGTCGATGTTAAATGTTAAATAAGTCCTCGTAGGGATGCACATATCCTCACAGAAAGTGAGTTTGTCCAGATTGGTGTCTGCAGCCACAAAAACAGTCCAATCAGTGCAGTCAAAGCAGGTTTGTAGTTCCAGATCTGCTTCATTGATCTCTCTATTTACAGTCTTTACTACTGGTTTAGCAGATTTTAGTTTCTGTCTGTAGTTTGGAAGAAGATGAACCAGACCGTGATCAGAGAGTCCCAAAACTGCTCAGGGACAGAGCGATATCCATCCTTTATTGTCGTGTAGCAATGATCCAGTATACGTCTGTCTCTGGTTGGGCATGTAATGTGTATTTGAACTATTCATGTGTGATGTTTGCTTTGTTAAAATCCCCAATAATAATTATAACTGAGTTTGGGTATTGTTGTTCTGTGTCTGTGATTTGATCAGCCAGCTGTTGCAGCATGGCATTTAAACACGGATGGGACGGGATATAAACACTCACCAGAATAAACGAGGAAAACTCCCATGGTGAGTAGAATGGCTTACAGTTAATAAAGAGCGCTTCCAAATTAGGATCGCACATCTTCTTTAATGTTGTTACATCTGTACACCAACTTTCATTGATGTAAAAGCATGTTCCACCACCTCTCATTTTCCCTGTTAACTCTGCAATGCGATCGAACAGCTGAAAGCCCGGCAGATGTAACGCGCTGTCCTGAATGGCTGCACTTAGCCAGGTTTCTGTGAAGCACAAGGCAGCAGAGGTTGAAAAGTCCTTGTTTGTGCAGGTAAGGAGATGTAGTTTGTCCGTTTTGTTAGGAAGAGAGCGGAGATTCATTAGAATCTAGAGCACAACTTGCCGAAAATGCCGAAAAGCCGAAAATTATCCACGACTTAGAACACGCAGATACAGACTATAAAGGGGCCCTATTCTACATTCTTGTAACATTTCTTCCGAAGTCTTATAATGTTAATGTCAATGTGTTTAGGTTGGATGGGTTTTTATATAAACGTTGGTGATTATAGGTTAAAATAAATAGATTTTTATAATAATATCTCAGCTCTGTAGGTCCGTAATATGGAAGTGAATAGTGACCAAAACTTTGAAGCTGCATAATGCATATAAAAGGCAACATAAAAGTAATCCATATGAGTGGTTGGACCATATGTGGATTATTCATGTCTTCCATGGATTTAATCAGCAATCTAATCTGTGTTGGGTGAGAACAGGCCAAAATATAACTTTAGAAGGCACCAAGATTATTTCCTGCTTGATAATGCTTGAAATTATGATCACCAACAAAACTTCCAGTGAAAAAGGAGTTATATTTTGGTCTGTTCTAACTAAAAAACAATTTGGATCACTTCTGAAGACATGGCTTAAACCACTGGAGTTATTTGGATTACTTTTTGCTGCCATATGTGCTTTTTGGAGCTTCAAGGTTCTGGCCACCATTCACTTGCATTGTATGGACCTAAAGAGCTGAAATATTTTTCTAAAAATCTTCATTTGTGTTCTGCAGAAGAAAGTAATCTGGGATGGCATAAGGGTGAGTAATTGATGAGAGAATTTTCATTTTGGGAAAATTCCTTTATTGTTCTTGGTGGTGACATCCTCAGCATGATTTTACAACTAAGCATCAATATGCTTTGCATTTTAAGACAGACTTACGTAGAGAGCAGATTTAAGATATGTTAAAGCTATATATGTGAATCTAAAATGGGAAAAAGTTGCTTGAATAATAACTAGCATTTGTGTAGAAAAGTTTTAAATCTTTACATTTCTCTTCCTGATCCTGGAACTAGTTTCTCTGTTTGTCAGCAGTTTTCAAACCAATTTCTGGCCTAGTTGCTTCATCAGCAAGAGGAAAAGGGAGTGATTTCCCTTCATTTTTATTGCTTCTGTTTGTACTTTCCAGTGGGTAAATTAACAATTACATTACAAAGATAAACAACCAAATTAAAAATTACAAAATTGCTTGATGCTGTAGAAGAGTAGCAATTTTCAAACAGGGAGCATTTATAGAGAGTGCATTCATAAAAGCTAGCTATTTTAGCGAAGCCAATAAAGTCAAAATACAGATCAAATGCTAATGTGACCTCAAAACCTTCTGGTTCATGACAGTTCAGTTGGTCTGTTGGCACCACCAAGGAGCCAGGGAAAACTCCCAAAATGCACTATGACAAGACCAACTGTCTTTCTATCAATCACACAGAGGCTAGCCTTTATATTAGACTTCAGGAGAATGGCATTAATGAAAGGATGATACCATGGATGGGTCTCAATGGTTGACTAGTCAACTAGTTGTCCAACAACAGACTAGTTTCAGATTTGTTCACATTTAGCGCCAGTGCTTTAAATAGCATGCTGACAGTGTGTGCTGTGCTTGAGTTGTTAAAAGGTTTGCACGGTAAAACCCTATCAAAGAAGTTCAGTTTAAATTCATCCCCTTTAAAGCATCAGCCACTACAGCCCAATAAATTGAGTTTTGACACCCCTGGCCATTGAGTTACACACCTGGTTGACCGCGTTGCCTTTGCGAGTATACTTTTCTGACAACAAACAAATAGGAACGCGCTCTACACATGCACACTATAACTGCTTTGTGACAATCTTTTAGTACAGCCATTGGCCAGCACATGTGCAGACGACGCGCACAGCCGTGGAACAGTGCGCAAGTCAAGAAAATCTAGGCGGCGTCTGGTCAAGCCGCGCAGCTGTGCTGATGACGCAATTTGCCTCACACATACAGTGCATGGAGCATTCAGAAATGTGCACACCCGTAGTATACTTTGGCCTTAAATGTAATTTTTTCCAGCCCTACAGATCATTCGACCCTTGCGCCTGACGTCACCTCTTGTTTTGCACATCAGTAATCCGCAGAAATACATGTTTCATTAGAATCAAAGATTAATGCCCGAGAGCTTGCAGTACCTGCTATCTTGTGCTTGGAGCATCTTTAGCCACACAGTATATGAACGAAAGGGCCCTTTCCAAGAGCTTTGGTTTAGTCTAATGGATCAGGCATTAGCCTGGACAAAAAAAAAACAAACACAAAAAACATTATATGCAGATGCAAATGATCCAATAATTCTGGTTTATGGCAGCTAATCTCTTTTGGTTTCTGAGGGTCAGGATGAGGGTTGTTAGAGGTACACCAGCACCCATTAGAAGCACTGTAGAACACTTCCTCTGGTTTTGCATTTTCTTTCACTCAGTTCAGGAAATGAAATGGCTAGTTTATCGTTGGGCTGTTTCCCGTTCCACGGCGGCTCTAGTGGAGGATTATGTCACAGATGGACAGGATTCTGGGAAACATGGCTGATGGAGGGGCACGGCGTAAAGGACAAAATGTATTATGGATTATACACACACACACGCGCACGCACCGAAGCCTGAAAAAACTAAGCTAGCTTGATAGGTTATTTCAATTAAAACCGACATATATATAAAAAATATATATATATTTTTTAAATAATAATTCTATTAATTATAATTATTTTCAGTACGTAAATAACATTTTCCAGAAAATAATGAAAATCCTTGGAAAAAAAGTATTTATTAATGTTTAAACATAAGAAATAATATTTGATCCAAACACTTTGCCACAAAGTTTTTTTATTTAATGCCATGCCAGTTTCTATGGCTATTTTCATGGTGAAATCTTTATTCAAATGTAATAACCGATAAATAAATAAAAAGTTTAAAAACCAGTTTAATAATAATAATAATAATAATAATAAAAAGATGATGATTCTGGATTAACTTGGTTAAGCAACAAAATACATATGTATATGATCTCAAAGTGAAATCGGAAACAGCAGGTTGACTTTTCTTCAGCTGAAATCGGTCTGTGCATTCAGAAATTCAAAACACTGCCCCCAGTGGCCAAAATGGTAAGTGTTGTTGGGCGTATGGGCACATGCAAGCTCATTTTCCAGGTCTAATGTCCACAGAGGGGTGCCATAAGAGAGTTGTGAAGAGAGTTGTTTTCAGCTATACAGGCAGAAATAAAGTGAAGAGGAATGCATATTTGATACATTTTACCCCCAACCTAAACCTAAACCTAACCATCAGTGGAGCACAAATGTAATATTAGAGGGGAAAATGCAACCTCTGAATCACGCCTGAACACCGATTATGCAAACATGACTACTTCCTCGTTTCATCGCAGGATTTGTACTCGGTCTTTCACACTGCTGACGCAGTGCGCTCCTGGTCGCTCCACAAGGGAAGGTAAATAAGCTTGAGCCAATGCAAAAATGTCTGATGTGAGATACCACTTGTCAGGATAACAGAATTCTCGGTAACAAGATGCCAACTTCCTGTGTGATCATGTTGAATTTGTGACAACGTTTGCCAGACATGGAATATGTGTCCAGTCAGAAATGAATATATCAGAATCTGAGCTCATGCCAATTACTTTACACAAACAAGTGTGTATGCATGTTTGTGTGACATCTCTGCACGTGGATCCGATTACTAAGCGCATGAATAAATTATACTGTCTCATTCAACACCTGCCTACACACATTATCTGTAATTACTAACACAACTCACACATAAACACACACATATACTGAAAGATACACACAGAAAGCAGCCACATAGTCTTTCACACAGTAATCAAACTTTGCAAAGAGTAAAAGTCACATGCTCTTAAGGCTTGGTCACACATACCTCATATTCTGCAGGCGAAATACAGACATCTCAATGAGAAGCCACACAATCACAATTTCGCAGTGAGAATGTATGTGTGACCATGCCTTTACACTCCATAAAGTAAACCATTGCTTTTGCTTATAATATCAAATTAAATGCACTAAATACATTTGTAAATACAACAGTTTAATTGTGTCTCAGTTGTTTTACCACTGCTGTCAACCAGTTCCATATATTATGATTAAATAATGATTTATTAAATAATTATTAAAATAATAAAATATAGATAATTAAAATGCATTACATTATGGTAGCAGATGAGTAAAGCATGAATGAGTAAAGCAATATATTATTACATATTATAATACAATATATTATTTATTTCTATACTATTGAACATAAGCCTACCATTGGCCTACAGTCCACAGGAAGCCATTTTCAATTGAATTTGTCAGTCTGGCCGAGATAGATTTATAATTCAGTGTCTATTTGCACCCCGGTGTAAACAGCATCTGCCACATGGTGCAGCTATTTGCACTCCAATATTCTGGTGAAACCACAGGAATAAACAATAAACTAGACTAGTGTTTCCCCAACTAGTGTGCCGTGAACGATTGTCAGGTGTGCCGTGGAAAATGATCAGATTCCACAAAATAAACCAGGGCTCCGGATTGAGCAATTTCTGTCGGCCATTTTTCCTATCAGTGCGATTAAACTTTGCAAGAGGTCACATTGGTGCGACTGCAAAGTTGGTTGACTCTCCGATTGTGCTCTGTAGTTTTTGTTCCGTATGAGAATTATCAAACGGCAAACGTTCCAAACGCAAAAGGAAACAGCTTTACCCGGATCAGTCAGCACTGCTCAATGGACAGATCAGCGCAGACACGTGCATTTACACGTGGACAGATCATCATCATCATCATCAGAGCTCCGAGAAGCACGGGCTGAGTCACGAATTCGGCATTGATTATTTGTTTAACTAGTGTGCATGTTTCCATTAAAACCTGTAAGAAATGTAAGATAAATGTAGATTGGATTGGTTTCATTTGGGGCTGTTCCCATTTTAAAGTTTGCCATTTCTTTCCTTAACTTTCACCAATGTGTCAATTTTTTTATCACCTAAACATCGTGGAACATTGACTGTCCACAGAGGTAATATGAAATCAAATTGTGCAACAGAACAAACATAAAAAAATACAAATAAAAAAAAAAAGCCCATAAAGATTGAGATCATACAGTATGTGAGTGTCAATGTGTGTGCTGGGATTTAAGGTTTAGTATCAACCTGCTCAGCTTCATAACATACAACCACTGACATGTGAGTTTATGGGACTGGCTTGCATTATTCATAAACTACACACTCCCCCCACAGCATAGCTGATAGACAGCAGCACACAGCACTGTTGTGACATATAAAGCTGTCAATTTAAACCCACAACAAATGACAGCCATTCAAGCAACCCCTCAGAGACCAATCCAAATGCTCAGAAGCAGAAAGACAAATCAAATCTCAGCGTTTGAAGACAGAGGTCAACTCAGCCAATTTAATCTGTCTGGATAAGTGATGGATGGCAGACCATCATAACTCAGTCAGGTTACTGACAGGAAAAAGGAAATGTCACATTCATGTCATATTCAGGAGGTTACAAATACAAATAAAATCACAAATGAAAGTTAAGCAAGCATTAATGTGGCCCCTAGACCACTAGTTGACATTGAGAACTACTGGAATAGCATTGTGTGGTATATGTGAAATATTGATAAATGTGTCAAGTAGGAAAAAAGCAGGTACATATTTAAAACCAAAAGAGATAGAGAAAAGAACAGAAGAATGGATGGATGTATGGATGTGTGTGTGTGCTGTGTGTGTGTGTGTGTGTGTGTGTGTGTGTCTCCTTGTAATGCAACAATAATGGATGCTGAATTACAATACCATACAGACTTTGCAAATTTGACAAGAGAGAAACGTGATCAACTCAAGGAATGCAAGAAACGTTTACATCAACGGAAGGTCGCTTTTGCACTGATATTCCCGGCCAAATTGAGAATAGATGCTAAGGATGGCCGTAAAACATTCAAATGCCCATATCAAGCGATGTCCTTCACAAAGTCAACGAAGTGAGTCAATTATTTTGTGGTACTCACATTGCAGCTGAGTGGACCAGCTCACTGAAAATTCACTTGACTGTTCGAGGAAACTGAGAGCCTTTTTTTGTGCTGGTTTCTCCTATTGGCTGGAGTTTGTTTTGTGGAGTATTTCTTGCAAGACATTGGAGTGATTAGGTCATTTGTTGCATTCATGTTGCAGCCGAGTGGACCAGCTCACTGAAAATTTATTTGATTGTTCAAGGACACGGAGCGCTTTTTCCTTCTTTTGTTTGTGCTGGTTCCGCCTAGCGGCTGGAGTTTGCTTTGAGGAGTAACACACCTTCAGGACAGTTTCATGGATGAATCTACATGCTCTTTGCATTTATTCTTTATATGTTTATTGAGTTTGTTTTATAGATTATCATTTGCCGTGTAATTCTGTCTCACAAAATTTGCATAGAAACACTGCACTTGAACAATCCAATGACAAAGTTGTCGCAGGGGCCCTCGTAGGCGTAATTTTGACCCTTTAATAAAAAGCTTTGAGCGATGTGGGCAGGTGGGCTTCATTACATTTATCTATGATTAGGAAGGTTACTGTTATTAAAATGAATTTTATTCCAAAATTCAACTACCTCCTACAATCTCTCCCTACAGATGTCCCCCGCTCTTATTTCAAGCAATTTGATAGCATAACGAATTCCTTCATTTGAAATAGTAAACGTCCCAGATTACATTTCAATAAGTTACATAGGCCGATGGAAGATTTTGTTTGATTACTATGCATTTGGTCGCAGACATTTGGCACATTGGTCGCTCCCACCTAAGAGAGAGACCCCATCTCTGGTTTTGTATCGACCAGGAAGTTCTTTCCCCTATTTCACCATTACAATGCCTTTCTATCAGACTAACTGGAGAAGTTAAAGTACACCCTGTTATCTTGAATTTGCATTGGTATGGACAAAAGTGTCCAGAGTGTTTAATTCTGACATTTATTTAAAATGTAGCCTTGAGCATATGGCTGAACCCAAAATGATGTATTAATAAGTCACCTTTCTGCAGGTCAGAGTGGATTGTGAGGGAGGTTAATACGCTCAGTGCCCTATACGAGAGTGGAGTGTTGAGATCTTCTGAAAATATGGTTAAACATTTTGGGATTCCCAGATCTCAGTTCTTTAGGTATTTACAGCTGCACCACCTGCTCGGTTCTATTTTTGGGAGTAGCATACACCCTCTTAAAGCAGCAGATACTCTGGGAGTGGTGATGACTGCTTTTGAAAAAAGGTCATGAGGCATCAGTGTATTACTCCCTGCAAATTCAGAGTCTGGAGGACGGAGCTTCAACTTCTTTCAAGAGATTATGTGAGAAAGATTTATACTTGGTATTGGAGAAGGGACTGTTGGCTAGGATTCAAAAAAACATAAAGTCTGCATCTAGAGATGCAAGAGTGCACCTTATGCAATTTAAGATTTTACATTGATTCTATTGAACCCCCCTCTAGAGATTGTATAGGCTTGATCTTAAAGACACACCCACCTGCTGGCGATGCCAATCAGAAGATGGGGACACAACCCATGTTTTTTGGTGGTGTATTAAGATCCAAGAATTTTGGTTGAGGGTTCAGAGTTTTATGTGTGACCTATTGGGCACTCAAATTACGTTTTGCCCCACACTCTGTAATTTAGGCAATGGGGTGGTCATTAATATAAGGGATAAGTACATAAAGAATTGGGTCCTGGCCAGTGTTATGATAGGCAGATGGGTTATTCTTAGAGGATGGAAGTTGGCTGAAGGGAAGGGTTATACATTTACATAATTTGATTCCACATTGTATGTTGTTTATTTAAGTTTTTATTGATTCCATAAAACACCTGTTAATAAAATAAATAAATACATTATTATGTAGTATTGAATATCTACATTAGCTTTCAAATTTTATTCGTTGTACATTCAAACCTGGCACCTCAAGACATATAACTCTCTATTACAAACCTATAAAAGGCAAAACTAAAGAAAATAGTTCACATTTGCCAAATATTTAGTGTCCTTTGATTAGAATAGAAGCAGAACTAGAATAACAAAAACAAATAAAAATAAAAAATAAAGCAAGTAAACTGCCTTTGGCAAAATGTGATGTTCGTAATAAACTAGTAACATTCATTCAAGCCAAGCTTGTAATTAGTAAATTTTTAATTGTGAAGCCAATTTAATAATTCAATAGTGTAGTTAGGCTTTCACCAATGTTTATGTAAAGATCGTAACAAGTCAAAATAAGAAGCGGGGAATGAAGTTATCAGTCACGACAGAATTCAACCTGTGGTTTTGCAGGTATCATAGGAGAGTTAAACATCACAATGTATGTGATTAATGCTGTTTGATATCACATCCCTGCCTGACAGCATTTTCTGAATTGAAGGTTAAGACAGGATAAACATTCACTCTCACAGAAGCAGCCATGAGCAGAAGTACACAAGAGAAAATGAATGTTAAACTAAATGAATAATGTAAAGTGCAGTGTAGAACATACATACTAAGGCAAGTATGCAGGCCTTAATCATTCACACTCAGAGATGCGTGCGTGTGTGTGCGTGCGTGTGTGTGTATATATACGTTTAAGAAGGATGTAGGGAGTTTATTTGGGTGAATTTATACTTGATGCTGATATTATTTCCTGTTCTCTATCTGGCAGCTTCTAACCAATTAATGCCATCAGCAACCTGCAAATTCAAATTCATTCAAAAAATGAAATTCAATCATTCAAACAATTAAACACATCTCAACATACAAACATTGCACTGAGAAGAGTTGAGGTGAACACAAACAGAGAGATAGGCAGAGAGCAAAAGTGTGCACGTGTGAGTGAGAGAGAGAGAGATATAGTGAGAGAAATTGTATGAATACATTATGAAAATAAATACAAAAAACGAATACAAAAAATATACGTTTAAATATCCATGTAGAAAAATCATTATTGTTATGCATTTGACAAATAAAAATAATTTATGATTAATACTTTTATTATTATTATAAATACATATTATAATTGTTAATAACAATAAGTAAATAAAATAAAAAATCCATATTATTAATATTTACAGATATTGATATTTAATAAAGTTAAATGTGCATATTTATTTTAGTTATTACTAATTACAATACATAAGGTTTACATATATATATATATAAATTTGTATTAAATGTAATGAATAAACAGATATTGATAATTAATAAATACAAAAATACACATTACTGTAATTAGTAATAATAATAATATTACATTTATAATATTTTATTAAAATACATAAATATTAAAAAATATTTTAATATTATAATTAATAGTTACATACATATTTATTGTAGTTGTTATTATTTTTATTATTATTGATAATAGTAATATTAATACATTAATATAATTGTATAATAATAATAATAATAATATGTAATTTTGAATATTCACATCAATTTTATTAAATGTATTAATACACATTTACATACAGAATATCGAATAGTAATAAGCATTTAAAACAGTGCTTTTAAAACAATAAAATCACAACGTTCGCAATTATACATTTTTTTGAATGCAGAATTTTGTAAATAGTAATAGAGAAATACACACACCAAGCTGTAACGTGTGATAACGGACTGACACCTATAGCTGCATATTCTCCATAAAACATTTTTCTCCATAGACAGCAAGTGTGTCGTGAACTGGTGAATGCAGACAGTTGGGGTGGAGTGATAAAAACAGTGAAGAGATCCAGTGCTAAATAAAAATAATGTAACTACTGTATGTATTTTTAATCCTATATGTTTTGGTTACATATGAGAAAAGACTGAAAGTATGTTTTTTAAGGCACATTTGAAAGTAGTCAGATGAGTGTTGGTGTATTTGTGTAATATTCAGGTTCTCTAAACACTGTGAGGTTGTGCTGATGTGTTGACATTAAGGGGCTTGTTCAGGGACCTGAACTGAACTTCAACCACATAAACTGCAAATCTTACCACCCCAACTACACCACTCGTGTTCAACTGCAGTACAGCACAACCCCATGAAAGACTATATTGTACTCCAACTGACTATTAAAATACCTAACTAACCCTACGTAAAAGGGAAAGTTTACCCAAAAATAAAACTTCTGTCAACATTTTCTCACCCTTATGATTTTATTTTTTTCTGTGGAACACAATAGAAGATACATAGGAGATATTATGCAAATTTGTTTTAAGAATCTTCCCACAGCTCTTGCCATACTACAGCAGTAGTTCATGGTGACCATAACATCAAGCTGCAAAAAAGGACGAAAAGCACCAGAAAAGTCATCCGGATGACATCAATGTTTAATTTGGGCTGTCGATTTAATGCGTTAATTTAGTGCAATAAATAAAAAATGTTTTTATTGAATTTTTATTTAAGGTTTTATTTTATTTATGCTTAAAAAAAAGATTATGCATGGACGCATTTTTTACGCATTTTTTGTAATTTAATTAATCAAACTAAATTAAAACATAAAAAAATAAATAAAAATCAAGCAATTAATCATGCCTCCTGACCTGTATGTAAAATCGTTTACGTTCAATGGTATGGGAATAAAATTAACAATATATTGACTTTCATAGCCACTTTCTGTATTGTCTAACTAATGCTTTACTCGTCTGCCACAATACCAATAACCAGAAATAGCAATGAAATCAATTAATCCAGAGTTAAAACATTATTTAAAAATTATGGTAACCGGTAAGTAAACATTTATTTTTGTTCCGATCATTTTTGTGTCTCACAGTACATTTTCAGAATTACACTTTCATTACACATAGGTGTCACAAAGATTCAATGCTCTGAACAAGTTCAGGCTGCAAAGAGTTGACTGTTACATTGTTTAAAGGGGACCTATAATGCAAAATTCACTTTTACATTTTGTTACAGTTTGAACATAAAGATGTGCTGGCAGTGTGTGTACACAACCACCCTATATTGATAAAAACCCACCCAGTCCTATTTTTTTAATCCCCATTAATCATAAGCACGGTCTCAGAACAAGCCGTTAGCAGATTCTGTACAAAGTGACATCACTTTGTACAGGCCCCGCCCACGCCTGTTGACGGACATGTTTGTTTGTGTGTGTTGTTTCATTATAGCACATAGCGAACACTGTAGCAGTATTTATGTGTGTGTGTGTGTGTGTGTGTGTGTGTGTGTGTGTGTGTGTGTGTGCGTTGCAAAAATGCGGAAAAAAACTCTACAACAAAATAAATACATTTATCAAATAAATATTTGGAAACTTCCTGGTTCATTCTCAAAGTTGTTACTTCTGACGGAGTCTCTCCCTCATCAGTGTCTGACTCTGGTTCAAACAAAAAAGAGATTCAAGCTTGTAGTACCACCTGTTTACTCCAGAGGGCAGTAAGTGAAATTTCAGCTGTGTGAGCAACACACAGTTTATACAATGAAGAAAACATTAACAACTCTTCAGCGAACACACAACATAAACGTGCGAACCAAGGGATCTCAAGATGTGTTTAAAGACTGAGTATTAAACTATATTTAACTTGACACAGTGACCTAAACATTTTACTTTTATGATGCAACACACCCGAGACGCGACACAAGCATGTCTGACGCAGGTCAGATGGTCTTTACCTCACAAATATTGAATTACCAACAAGGTTAAGGAGGTGTCCTTTAAACGGTTACATCATTTTTACCCAGTCGATTTATTTAAGAAACATGCTCCCTGAAATAGATCCACTTTGCTCCTTCAGTAATGCTGAGGATGAATCTGCCCCTCACCTTTTTTGGGAATGTGTCCACGCTGTAGTATATTGGAGAAAATGTTGTTTGTTTGTACGTACCTCTATTTTAACTAGTTTTTCTTTGCTTTATAAAGACGTTTTATTTGGTTTTCACAGTTTTGATCACTTCTGATTAATTTGTTTATTTTTCTTGCCAAGTTTTTTTTATACATAAGTGTAAATGTATGTCTATAAAGCCCCTATTTGCACTTTTTTGTAAAGACTTGGAATATTATTTAAATACTCTTTGTACCTCCAACAACTCCAAGGCATTGAAAACCATTGTAATAAATCTAATGTCTTGGCATTATTGTATAATATATCTGTAGTATTGTGTACTATTGTATACCCCTGGCTTGTTTAAAAAAAAAAAAAATTACAAACAAATGTCAGACGCAGGTGTAAATTGACGGGTCCTTAAACAAGCCCTCATAATAAATCTCCAACTGATTGATAAATTCACTTGTGAAATGGATTGCTGTGAACTGTGTGTCAATGATTGACTTATGATCAATAATATGGTAATAAACAATACATTGTATTCTAAAGCCGCTTTTATATTGTCTAATCAATGATTAACTCTTCTGCCACAAGAATGTAATGCATTTTAATTATCTGAATATTGTTTTTATTATATACATATACACACACACACACACATGTGTGTGCGTGTGTGTGTGTACACACATATACATACATACACATATATATGTGCGTGTGTGTGTGTATGTGTAGCGTGTGTATATATATATATATATATATACACAATTTTTAAATATTTAAAGATAACTATGTATAATTATTTCATCATTATATATTGAATTATTGTTATATGAGGGGCTTTCTCAGCATAATATTTGTATGTGTGATTAATTAATCGGGACACCATAAATTTTAATTGATTGACAGCCTTAATTTTAACATATGCACTACACAAATAACTACACTTATTCTATGGCAATCGAATTGCGTGATCGCTCGACTGATTAAGCGCTGCACTTGCTATACAAAGGACAAGGGTACGAGTCCTGAAGAGCACGCAAGTCAATGTGCCGAAAGTGTCAAAGAAGCAACACAAAATGACGTGGCTCCTACAGCAATTGCATTTTTCATCTCACATTTGCTTTTATGACACTGTTGATTAGGCTTAAGGTTTAGGGTTAGGGAGGTTAGGTTTCTTGATGTAAAACTCTATCATCGAGAGCATTAACCTTAAAAACCTCATCTGTTTGGGAGAAAATGTAATTCACTTTTAGCACCACAGAGTAGACATTTCACCTCTGAACTGCAGTGATATGTGTAATAAAGCAAGTAATATAATCTTGCAAAAATGTCGCCACTGTGAAGTCATTTTCATGAGATCAGACTGGAAATTCACACGCACGCACAAACACACACAAACACACACACGCACACATGCGCACACACGCACACATGCACACACGCAACTAATAATTTGTATTCTTTTTATTAACAGTTCTGTTGGTGTGAAACCAGCAACTGCCTTCCGACAGCACGAGACGCTCTCACTCATCAAGAGGTGCACATTTACACTTCCGTTTGGTTGTGTATTTGACTACATAGCAAAGACAGCACACACTGTCTCTGTGTATTTTTGTGCTAGTAAAGCATACTTAGAGTGTGGGGGAGATGTCCCGAATTAATTTAAAACACATTTGAGCTCACATGAGTGCATCAGTCAGCTCCCACCACAACATGCCCTCACATGGATCTGTGCCCACGGAACTGTCAGAACGTGAAACGCTGTAGCAGCAGATGGCTGGCCGAGTGTCGTAAAACAGCAGTAAACGAGGCTCATGAACATGACAACTGAGAGAGATGCTCGGAAAACACATACAGAGAGAAAGAGAGAGAGACAGGTCAAGAATTAACATGCACAATGGTCGATCGGTTTTCTTCTGTGTGTTAACATGTTTCCTATTTGAACAGGAAGTTGGGGGAACATACTTGAGGTTGATCTCAGTCAGCGACAATTTGCTACTTGCTATTGCCATTTGGTGGCAAGTAGTATTAAGGGGTGGGACACTACCATTATAGAGAACATTTTATTGGACAAAAATGTAAATATGCCCGCTGAGTTCAGCATGAGTCATCATCAATATTCCACGTGTGTGTTACACAACATTTTTGCAACATCAATACGGGATCCAATGCCTTCAATATTCTGCGTCATGTTTCGCATCCAACATGGGGGAAGTGTTTTACTGCTTAAATATGGGATGTCTTTATTTTGGCCTAAAATACAGGACCTCCCGTCTAGAGTTGGCTCCGTTACAAACACGCAATCTACCATATATTGTAAAAAAAAATAAAAATAAAAAATGGTGGCCAGAAATTCACTCTAAAACAAGTATTACGAGATGTCATACATGTTGTTAATTTCTGCACCACCAGTGTCACCAGATGGAATTGCAAAAATAATGACGATCTTCCAAAAAAATTGTGCGATGAAATGCTAAATTGATGCATAAATTAAAAATATAAATAATAAATTGGCCCAATTGCGCGTGTCCCAAAAATTATAGAAATCTTTTTTTTTCAAAATGTCTCAAATGTAAATGTGTACATTGTGTGAAAGAGGATAGAGATGCCAGCGCAAAACAATAGTAAATTAGTATTTCCAGTGGAGAACAAGATGACAGAAGGCTTTTTTCCTGTCATCTTCCCATTATTTCACTTATTTGTTTTTATATTTATAACATTTTTTTGTTCCAAAACGACATAATTTATTTATTTAGCATAATTGTTTTCATTTCCAGGGGAAATAATACATTTATCATTTATAAGTCGCGATTATACTGTAAATACTATAATCATACCAAATATATATAAATGTTCATTTCATATCCAAATGAATGTCCTTTACGTATTTTCAGTCGTAATTGCAAAAATAAATGATAAATATTTGAAAATAATTATAAATTCTACCAAAAAAAAAATGTACACGAAATGAACCAAATTTGTATCCAAATTCGATCACATCATGTGGTAAAGAACTGTAATTGAATCAAATCGTTGTCAGAGCAAATACTTACTATATTTACAGTTCATAAATATGTCAATGACCTGTTGTGTGAATGGTTCTTCTATAGCAGTTTAGAAATACAACAGTACAAAGCATTTGCTTCAGAAGTGTCTGAATTTTTATTTTATTTTTTTGCTAAACTACAGCCGAAAGAACATTTCTTTTTCTCCAAGCGAGTTCATTTATCATTTTCAGTGCAGGGTTGTGTTGATGTCAGGGCTTGAATCAAAGGTCTGGGGCTCTATTGGCGTATGACAGAAAAATATTGAGGGTGAACTTTGAAAGGGTGGCAGGATCAATGGCATACAGGAAAATCTGTCCTTCCTGACTTTAGTGCACTCTGAGTGACCTCTCCTGACAGATCTCAAGTCAGCAAACAAATGAGAAAGCAGCCTGACAGATATGATATGGAGGAAAAACTCACAAGCAAGCATAATGGCCCTTACCAGAGGTTAAACTCCAGTTTGAATCAAACAGTCACATCCACACAAACTGAATTCTCGATCACATGGGGGGAGTCAGGCTTCTGTCACTGCTAAAAATCTCTCTCTCTCTCTCTCTCTCTCTCTCTCTCTCTCTCTCTCTCTCTCTCTCAGCAAGTTAAGTGTCCTAAAGCACATACTAGCTGTATCTGTGTGAAGTTATATTCATAATACCTCTAAAGCAATAACTATAGCTAGTTCAACCAAGTGAACTGATATTATTCACAACTAATGATATACTACACTGTAAGCAAGGCTAGATAGGGGAATTGTAATCAGAGTAGATGTTACGTTACAGGATGTTGGATGTCTCATAAACGCCCCCAAGACTGATTTGCTCCTTGGTGAAATGGAAATAAATGCTGAATGCACAAGAGGGCGAGCACACCTGCATCTCTCCATATGAAAATCACAGGTAAAACATCAGTCGCATTAATAATCAATGACGCCACCTGCTAACCAGCGTATCTCAATCTGTTTACTGTGTGTATGTGAGAGAGAGTGGGTGCTGTCGGCGGGCGGCTTGCATAATGTAGCCTTTGGCAGAGTTCCACATCATATAATGAGTGAAAGAAAAGGGCTACATGAGCTGCAACGCCAGGGCTAATTTAAGAGAGACAAGAATGTTCTTGCCTACAACCATATCCCCTGATACACACACACACACACACACACACACACACACACACACACACACACACACAGCGCATCTGCCAGCACAACCCATCTCAAGTCACCAAACGCAGATTGTGTGATACAGTGAGGACAAATGGCTCTTTGACTGAAATCGTTTAACAGCAACAAAACAGCAAGAAATTAATTGGATTCAATTACAATCAAGTTTAACCAGACAAACTATCATGAATATTAATGACATTCACATTAATACTGCACATTTTCAGTTTAAAACATGTTACGTTTATGCCTCTAATCCTAACTGGAATGGCTTTTTCTCTGCTGAAAACCGAGACTTCTCAAAAATCATGGTTCTATGACTTTTCCATGACCTTTACAAACATTTGGGATTGTTGGATATGGACTTTTAAAGAAAAAAATTGATTTAATTCAGACAAGAGGTAAACTGATATATTGGTTTTACCGATTAATCGGTGCCGATGGTTGCTTTTCCGAACTATCGGTTATTGGCAAAAAGTCAGGTAGCACTAAATCCAGAGTATAACACCTTAATTAGCATTTGTGTCAAACTGATCAGTGCTTTACAGAATGTGTTGCCTTGAATGAATTAAATACTTCGATCTGCTTCTTAAGACTCTCTTTTCAGAAGGGCCTCTACTGAGGGTGATTTTCAAGTGCTCTAGAGCCACTCTAGCCCTGAATAATTCAAGTCTTTCCAAAGGTGCAGGACTCACACACACACACACACACACACACACACACACACACACACACACACACACACACACACACACACACACACACACACACACACTCTGGATTAAGCACAGCAAATGCCAAACTACACCCTTAAACAGCCACTAGTTTAGCACTCCAGTAGGACAACAGACCTAACGCACAGCTATATTGCTTTACTAGACTTACACTGGCAACATGGTGTCGTAAACCCTAGGGGCCACATGTCTGGGGCCGCTACCAAGACAAAAGTCTCTAAGCAACAGTATGCTAAGAAAAGACTGTTTACAGGCCTGTTAAACAAACCTCAAACCCCAAGTATTAAACTTTGGACTGCAACTCATCCAGCATTGTGCTACGGACATGAATGACACCTCAAATAATTTGGCTTGTTGAGGAGAGGGACTATTACAAACCCTTAAAATCAAACTACTTTGTGTAGAAAAGGACCTGTGCGCTGTAGCAGTAGGTCAATTGCAGACAAACAGGTTCTGGGTGTAAACAATGTCAAAAGCTTCTGTCTTCGTTTCAAGTTCAGCATCTTTTGGCTGTACTGATGCACCCGTATAATGGAGCAGCACCCAGAAGATTTTACACACAATGTTATATAATGCCACAAGACCTTCAAACTAATTAGCATGAGTGAAAACTTTTGCCAGCACGCAATCATGCAGAGACATGCTTCAACATGCACTCAAGACAGGAGATAAAATCACTTCCTCAACATGCACTCAAGACAGGAGATAAACTCACTTCCTCAACCTCGGAAGAACTGTCTCCAATGATGTTTCCTTTTTTTTACACTACAACCTTTGCCTCAGCAAATCTAGCTGATAAAGTGGGTTCTCCTCTTTCTGATTGCAATGACTAGAAGAACTATTAGACATGGCTGGTAGAAATAGGTGAGAGATACCAAATGAGACTTGTTTTATGGATTGCATGTGACACTTTATATCAAACTATTTGCCCATTAAATAGCTGATATTTTAGACCAGAAACGTATTCTACACAAGTGTGCAAATTAGTGGTCGATCAATATGGGTTCCTCAATTTTTATTCCGATATCTATCTAGCAAGCAGGATGGCCGATAGCCAATATAAATGCTGATATCGATAATACAACTTAACAACAGCAAATTAGCACAATATTTATAAAGTGAAATGAACACTTATTATAAACAATATTTACTCTTAATTTGCAAAAAGATTAACAAATTTGTAGATTTTGGAACTGACTGACACAAAGTAAAGCCAACACTTCTTTTACTCAGATAGGGGGACACAGCTGGGAATCTGTATCAGCCAATGCTGATAATAGCAAAATGACCAAATATAGGCCAATAAATTGGCCTGGGCTAGGTTTCCCAAAAGCACCGTAAGCCTTGCTATGGTCTCTACGATCAACTTAAGCTTGCGATGCTTTTGGAAAACGTAGCCCAGGCCGATATATCAGTCTATCACTAGTGCAAATGCAAGGGTTTTGATGCATTGCAACGTGCAATGTCGATGTGCATTCTTTCATTACAGTACAACAAAATTCAGGACTCAATGGGGTGACAGAATGTCCTTTAAATGCTTGTGCTATTAAAACGGTTGCATTAATATTATGCATATAGCATAAATGCAGGTATTAAGTTAAATGTTGAGTTAGTAATTAGAGAACAATGATTTTATTTAATAATACTGTAGTAGACATATAGTAACCATGGTTTTACTATAGTATTGTAACCATGACAGTATCCATGTTAATTTTGTAGTTACCATGATTTAACTACAAATACCATGGTTAAACTATGGTTACTGTAGTAAAACCATAGTTAGTTGTAGTGAGGGCAAATCTCTTGAAGTGTTTGTTCCCAAATAGAATATATTTACTTTGGATTTGGCAGTAATATTCTTTTTCTGAACATAAATACCGAACCATACCGAAACTGTTACCCTAAAACCATGAGAAATTTGAACCGTTACACCCCTAGTACACATCCGTCTTTGGTCATTGCATCACATCTTGCATTGTGTTTTTCAGGGTCTTGCACCATAAGTGTTTCTAAGACACCGTATCAAGTAAAAAAGTAGTTAAACTTTAAAAAAACACAAAATTCTTACTGTCATGTTCAATGAGGTGAGGCATTGAAGGTACGCAAAGCAAAATCTGCAAACACAGGAAACATTAGAAAACAAGAAAACAAAAATTACAACCATAAATGGAAAACAACTGAATATAGGAAAACCAAGGGATTAAATACACAAGGAACATCTGAGACTAATATTCACAAGAACCAATGAAACAAAAGACAATTACAAGAACTACAAAAAACCATAATCTAAACACAAGACAGGAGGGAACAATATAAAATACATGGCGACTCCTAGCTCCTTAACACAAACACCAAAAAAATAAGTTAATGGAGGCGGGGGCTCAGGGGCGAAGCCCCAGGAGACGGAGGCTCAGAAGACCAAGGAGACGAGGGCTGATCAGGCGGTTGGCCAGAAGACCAAGGAAACCAGGGCTGATCAGAAGGATGGCCAAGACACCAGAGCAGATCAGGCAGACGGCCAGGAGACTAAGGCAGATCAGGCAGAACAACAGGAGGCGGAGTCTCGGAGGGCAGAGCCATGGAAGCAGCTAGGGGACTCAGAGAGCAAAGGCACTTGGGAGCAAGCCAGCTAGGAACTCAGAAGGCAGGCAGTGACAGGGAAAGACCTCCGTGGTCGTGAGCACAGGCAGCGACAGGGAAGCGACCTCCGTGGTCGTGAGCACAGGCAGCGACAGGGAAACGACCTCCGTGGTCGTGAGCACAGGCAGCTGACAGGGAAACGACCTCCGTGGTCGTGAGCACAGGCAGCGACAGGGAAACGACCTCCGTGGTCGTGAGCACAGGCAGCGCCAGGGAAACGACCTCCGTGGCCGTGAGCACAGGCAGCGACAGGGAAACAACCTCCGTGAGAGCCCTCCTCCTCCTCCTCCTCCTCCTCTTCCAGACGGATGGGAACACTGCTGTGAAAATGCCCTCCATGGCCAAGGACGCTGGCACTGGGACAGCCGAGGCTTCAGGCGCCTGTCTCTGGGACGGCAGAGGCTGAACATAGTAATATTTTACCATATTACAATATAAAAAGATGCTGCTGTTCAATGATTTGAAAATCAGTACTAAAGTGAGTAGGCTACAACTATGATGCATAAATATTTTACAATTGATCAATGAGAATATCATAACCATCCTTTCTCAGGTTGCGATAATTTTGATTGGGTGGTAAAATGTGCGGTGCCTAACAGTCATGAAAATAAGTTCACAATTTAAAAAATATGAATGGTCCTAAAAATAGGCTTCATCTTCTATATGC
This sequence comes from Xyrauchen texanus, assembly GCF_025860055.1. Taxonomy (NCBI): domain Eukaryota; kingdom Metazoa; phylum Chordata; class Actinopteri; order Cypriniformes; family Catostomidae; genus Xyrauchen; species Xyrauchen texanus. The sequence continues at coordinate 6,886,855 of NC_068298.1, read as the reverse complement.
AAAACATAATTTGTTATTTATTCTTTACGGAGTAAAGAAAAGGATATTTGAGGCGTTTTATGAGAATTACCAATAAACAATGTACATCCTTTATGTTTTAATTTTAAATAGTGATACAATCAGCATTTGAAGAATCATGATGACTTAAAGAGGTACTAGAATTGCATTACCAACTACAGCCTTAAATAAACTGTTAAATGATGCTAATTCTTGCAAGTCAGAGAGTGTCTCTAGTTACTCTACCCATTACTTCAGAAGACTAAATCAATACAAGGTTGCTCAGATTCCTTGCCTCTTCTCTGCTGGGAGGGTTCTGGGTAACTGGGGAGTCTCAGTGCAATAAGCTTGGAGATACACACACACACACACACACACACACACACACACACACACACACAAGCTTGGTATCATCAGCTCCACGCAACATGATACCTGCTGGTCTTCTCTTCTCTTGTGGGCAACAGAGAGAAAGAAAAGAGACCAAACAAGAAGCAAAGGAGGAGGACCAAGAGGTCAAACCAGATCTTCATCTCTCACAGGGAACAGATAATGAGACCTTTCTACCTGGACATACTGTGTCCAGAGCTGCTTGGTATACTGTATCGGTATCAGTTTCACTCACACTGGTAATCAACTCAACCTCTTCCCAAATGCTCTCTAGACTTAAAGGGATAGTTCACCTAAATATTTGTTTATTTTTTGTCATTATTTACTCATAGTATCAAACCCATACGACCTTCTCTCCTCAACTGAACTCAAAAGGAGATATTTTGAAGAATGTTCATGCTGCTCTGTCCATGGATAGAAAGCATACAGTGACAAGGGGCAGTCAAGCTCCAAAATGTACAAAAAAGCACAATAGAAGTATGGTGTCATTGATGCGCAAATGTTAAACATGTACTTTGGAATGACATGAGGGTGAGAAAACGATTACAGGACTTACTATTCCTTTTAATAAAAAAAAACTAATTGCACAGCTGTTTGAAATATCCTTGTGTTGGCTCCCAAGATTCTTAGTGAAAAAGTAGCATCATTTTTAAGTGTAAATTGTGACTCCCTTGATCTTGCTCATGTCACAGAGTGTTTTACAGGCATGCTTGGACAGGTACAAGATAACTGTGTTATGTACAGCTCCAGCAAAACATCAACACACAACCGCTGAGTGAGCTGTGTTTCTCTTGACAATGAGCCAGTCAATTTTTAAGTACAATTAGTCAATGTTTATGCTTATAAAGCAGTAATGGGGTAAATTTCATGTTCTCATGTTCCAAAGTGTCATGAACATGTTCAGGTCATATTTTACCCCCAAATAAAACGATTAAGGTAGATTTAGAATGAGGTTCTATTCATTAACATTAGGTAATGCATTACATGCAAGTATTATAAACTATTTTCAATAATGAATTAATGCTGTAAGTAATGTCAAGCTAACCCTACTTGTAATGTAGAAATTACCATTAAACAACATTAGTAAATGCTGTAGAAGTATTGTTACCAATAGTTCATGCTACCTAATTTTGTTCACTAATGTTAACGAACGAAAACAACCTTATTGTAGAGTGAAACCAGAGAATAATAAACGATATTTTGCATGAAGAAAAATAAGCTTCTTATTAAACCATTACATTTTTTTAGTCACACTATTTTTCATTACAATTAACCCACAACACTTACACACATTTAATGCAAATAAATTTGAATTCTTTAATGTAATACAGTAATTAAATTATTTAAAATCATCCCAACCAGACATCATGATTTTTTTAAATAATTCATTTGAACAAACTCAATTCAGTTCAACACGATGAATGTAATGTTGTACTTTACGAATGTACTTAAAATGTATAAGTATTACAAATGTAACTTATTATTATAAGTGTATTTTGAAACAATTCAATTTTTGCCCTATTACAGTACTGAGAATAAAACTTTTCATATCACAGTAAGTGTACTGAAAATGTGTGTAAACGATTAACAAATTGAATAATAAAAAAAATTATGCATTTAAAAATCCAATGTCTGTGTTTCTTTGTCCACTCTAACCTTTTCTTTTTCTGTTTCAAAAGTGTCTTTTTCTTTGTAAACTGATGTTGAGCGGGTAGAATTCAATGAAGCTGTCAGCGGAGGACATGTGAGGCGTCTATTTCACAAACTAGAGACTGATGTACTTATCCTCTTGTTTAGTTGTACATCTGACCTTCCACATCTCTTTCTGTCCTTGTTAGAGCCAGTTGTCCTTTGTCTTTGAAGACTGTAGTTACACCTTTGTATGAAATCTTCAGTTTTTCTGGCAATGTCAAGCATTGTAAAGTCTCAAAACAATTATTGAGTGATGAGTTTCTAGAAAAAGACGTTTCTTTTTTGCCATTTTTGACCTAATATTGACCTTAAGATATACCAGTCTATTGCATACTGTGGTAACTCAAGAACAAACACAAAGACAACGTTAAGCTTCATTTAATGAATCAAAAAGCTTTCAGCTGTGTTTGAGATAATGGCAAGTGATTTTCTAGTACCAAATTAGCAATTTAGCATGATTACTCAAGGATGAGGTGTTGGAGTGATGGTTGCTGGAAATGTGCCCTGTCTAGATTTGATCAAAAATTACTTTTTTCAAATAGTGATGGTGCTGCTATTTACATCAGTAATGTCCTGACTATACTTTGTGATCATCTCAGCAGTTACAGAAATCCTCAAACCAGCCTGTCTGGCACCAAAAATCATGCCATTGTCCAAATCACTGAGATTACATTTTTCCCCATTCTGATGGTTGATGTGAATATTGACTGAAGCTCCTGACCCGTATCTGCATGATTTTATGCACTGCAGTGCCACACGATTGTTGGTGCCAGATGGGCTGGTTTGAGTATTTCTGTAACTGCTGATCTGCTGGGATTTTCACACACACAACAGTCTCTAGAATATCCTCCGAATGATGCCAAAAACAAAAAACATCCAGTGAGCGGCAGTTCTGCATAATGGGAATGTCTTGTCAATGAGAGAGGACAACAGAAAATGGCCAGACTGGTTCAAACTCACAAAGTCTACAGTAACTCAGATAACAGCTCTGTACAATTGTGGTGAGAAGAATAGTAGAATACTATTATGAGATGCGGGTTGGTGCTGTTTTGGAGGCACTTGGGGGATCTACACAATATTAGGCAGGTGGTTTTAATGTTGTGGCTGATCGGTATGTATATATATATATATATATATATATATATATATATATATATATATTTTAGGGCTGTCAATCTATAACAATTTTTAATGTAATTAATTACATGATGTCCCGATAAATGAATCACGATTAAATCGCATTTAATCACATATACAAATATTTGCTGAGAAAGCCCCTCATATAACAATAATTCAATATATAATGATTATACATATTTATATCAATATATAATTATACATAGTTATCTTTAAATATTTAAATATATATATATATATATATATATATATATATATATATATATATATATATCAGATAATTAAAATACATTACATTCTTGTGGCAGAAGAGTTAATCATTGATAAGACAATACAAAAAGCAGCTTTAGAATACAATGTATTGTTTATTACCATATTATTGATCATAAGTCAATCATTGACACACAGTTCACAGCAATCCATTTCACAAGTGAATTTGTCAATCAGTTGGAGATTTATTATGAGGGCTTGTTTAAGGACCCATCAATGTACACCTGCGTCAGACATGCTTGTGTAGTGTCTTGCGTGTGTTGAGTCATAAACATAAAATGTTTAAGTCACCGTGTTAAATTAAATATAGTTTAATACTCAATCTTTAAACACATCTTGAGATCCCTTAGTTCACATTTGCACTCCATCAAGTGTTTTGAACACAAGAACGTAACGCATGTTTGTGTTGTTCTGTCTACTGAAGTGTTTTGTTCACTGTATAAACTGTGTGTTGCTCACACAGCTGAAATTTCACTTACTGCCCTCTGGAGTAAACAGGTGGTACTACAAGCTTGCATTTCTCAGGAATCTTCCTTATTATGGTCCGAGGGTATGCGATTAATTGCGTTAATTCTTTTAACGCGTTATTTTTTGTAAAATGAATCGCACTGAATTAAGGTGTTCAATCGACAACCCTAATATATGGATATACACACACACTCACACACACACACACACACACAGTACTGTGCAAATGTTTTAGGCACATAAGATGTTTCACTAAAGTATGTCAAAAGATGGTTATTTATATATTCATCTTTAGTGTGTCAATTGGAAATATGAATTTTAGACTCACAAATATTACTTTTGCAAATAGAAAAGAGGAACAGGGATCCCTGCAACATATGTCATGGCCCCCACTGAACATCGTGTCAGTCTGAGATTACATAAAGAGACAGAAGCAATTGAGACTAAATAGAGAGAAGAACTGTGGCAAATTCTCCAAGAAGCTTGCAACATCCTATCTGCCAACAACCAAGAAAAACTGTGTCCAGGTGTAAGTAGGAGAATTGGTGCTATTTAAAGGCAAAGATGGTCACACCAAATATTGATTTAGGTTTTTTTTATGTTTACTGGACTTTGTATGACATTAAGTGATAAATGAAAACTGTTTATGTCATTATTTTTGAAGACATCCTCATTATGCAACATTTTTCACAAGTGCCTAAAACTTTTGCACAGTTATTTGTGTGTGTGTGTGTGTGTGTGTGTGTGTGTGTGTGTGTGTGTGTGTGTGTGTGTGTGTGTGAGTGGTTTAGCATGAAATATCAATCAAACTTGTTCATGACTGTTTTCATGACAGTACATGCACTCACGACCACATATTCTCACAAGACAATGAATATTAAGTCTAAATTGTTTCAACTGGAATAAAGAAAATGGACAAACTTGAAAACGTACAAAACCAGCTGAAACTCGTTGCACATAGCAACGACAAATAGAAAAAGAAACCGTATGTTGATGCACTGAAACATTTATTGTTTAAAGTCATTTTCAGGTATATTACAGCATGTATGACAGACCTTATGTGTTAAGACTGAAGAAGCAGTCTTATGTATGTAATCAGTCCAAAACAATAGGAGCGTCACACAATTCTGAACCTGAGTGAATACATGTTTGGATAAGGATAAGATTTGATGTCCACTACAAACATGCACAAGTGGAGATGTTCATAATGACAGGACAAAAGCAAATTATGGATGCATTCAAGTGCTGGTCTGCAGAGTGAAAAAGGAAAAAAAATTAAAAACACAAAAGGGTGAAGTTACACTACATGAATAAGAAGAGAGAAAAAAAGAAATGACAGAGAGAAAAACAAATTATCACCTGCCAGAAAACCAGACCTTAATTCACACTTGCTCGAAAATGGTCTGTATTTGCTACTGAATCAGAAATCAAAGATGTGAGCACAGATGTACCTGTGAGGCCTTTGAACTGTATTCATAAATACAGATCCATGTCTGAGTGTCCCAAAGAGTAAATTATCTGCATGAGTCTCTAGAGCTCACTTTAAATTTGATTTCATACTGAATCTAAAAATGCAACACTTTTGACTAAATGAAAAAGGGCCATCGAGTAATTCTGGAAAACATGATCATGATTTGAAATAAAGAATGCTGTAATGCCTCATCATACCCATTTTTGAGGTCAGACATGTCTCATATTTAGCGGTAAGTTATGAGTCCTTTTCCACCGCATGTTTATGAGAAATCAATCACCAATTGATTCAAACTGGACATCATTTCAGACCAAGCAAGGAACCAAATGACAAGATCCATGCACAAAATTGCACTTGCAGCAATGTAACTTAACTATCTGGCTTTATGACAACAACTGAATCCTTCAGTGTGATCAGAAGCCAAATGTTTGAAATGAGAAAACTCGGCATCAACATCAGATGATTGTTACAAACTAACATGGTCTGATTCAAAGGCTGGTCACAACACAAAAGCACCAATTCAGCAGGGAGGGCTTCTTGGTAGCTATGGTTATAAATTGAACTATTAAGAATTTAGAACTGAGAGGCAATGTTATTTTCTTTGTGTAAAATAAATATCAGCAGGCCTCTTTGATAGTTTGAAGAACATTTCAAGGCAAGGTGCACAAATAAGGACGCCAATAAAAGCCACCAGCACCGTCCACTGAGCGCATCGCACAAACAGCTGTTCACTATTCTGCAGCTCACGCGCTCCATTGCCGCATCCGAACGCTTGACAGATTGCAATAAGAAACGCATTTCAATTGCAGACGCGATGTATATGGGCATGGAGACTCCAAAACAGTAAACACACGCCCCCGGCGCGCGCTCAGATGGAGAGTCTGTATCTTACCTTTGGAATTGCTGAATGCTGTGTACCACGATAAGGATATAAGCCCACATAACCCGAAGAGTACGACTGTTAGGAAGGTGCCATTTCTGAGCCTCATCTCCGGGTCCGCGCCGGTATCATGTCCGAACCGAACCCGTGTTCGTGCTGGAGCGCGTCTGGCGCGTGCGCTGCCGAGGTGCGTCTGTGAGTTAATGACAGCCGCGGGCTCACATGAGGGAGAGGGGAGGGCTTTGTGTTCACTGCTCCACTGCAAGACCTCGTTTAACAGGGAGATGGCGTTTATACGGGAGTGAGTGTGTGTGCCTGAGTGAGTGTGAGTGGGTGTTGAAATGTGTGTGTGTTCATTCTCATATCGTGCGAATATCTGGACGGGCTCGTGGTGCAGTTGCTCCTCCATGCGGTCAGAAACAAAACACATATCACCTAAGGCAGAGATGCCCACATTTTTTTTCTCTCCGAAGGGCCAAACTTTATTGAGGTATTGTATTCTATCAAACTGCGTCTGTATTATATTAAAATAGCCTATACAGTTGCTCAATTTCATAATATAAAAAAAAACATTACTCTGCAATCTGCTAAATGAATGCAATGAAGAGCTGGCACATACGGTGTATTGAATTAGGCCTATTTATTTAATTTCCACCCTTCTCATATACGGCAAGGCGGGCAAAATCAAAGGTCATCACGGACCAACCGTATGACCTGAAAAAGCTCCCAAAAGGGGCGGGAGTAAAGCGCATGCAAAAATGGCAGAGAACCACTAACTATCGCACAGTAACCCTTTCCCTCGTGAGTGGAAGTCACGCCCCCTTTGGAGTAACCCCGCCCTCTTCGGAGATTCCGCCCCCAATTGGAGATCTCCGGTCTGCAGCTTTACTGTACGGTACTTGAAGAACCAGCCATTCATTTGGAGCACTACAATTTACATATGATTTATTAATATCATTATATAATTTAATATCTTTAAGAGGACATCCTGAGCTTTTCTCTTTTACCAAATGTTTGGGGGTGTGGTGCATTTAATATAATTAAATAATATCCCTTATCCAATAAAATCACTTTTTATCTAATATAATATTCTATACCAAAAATAAATAATCTATGGTAACTATTATATTTGTTAAATTATGATTGTTGCTACAGTTATCTTTACTTCTGTGAAAACATTATTAATTAATGTGGGAATAGTTCTCCCAAAAATGTTAATTCTCTCATCATTTACTCTCCCTCATGCCACCCCAGATGTGTATGACTTTCTTTTATCTACTGAACTCAAATGGAGATTTGTTTTAATAAATTCTCAGCTCTTTTGGTCCATACAATGCAAGTGAATGGGTGCCAAATATTTGAAGCTCCTAAGCACATAAATCAGTATAAAAGTAATCCATAAGACTCCAGAGGTTAAATCTATGTCTTCAGAAGCAATATGATAAGTATGGGTGAGAAACAGAACATTATTTAAATCCTTTTTTACTATAAATTCTCCTCCCTGCTCAGTCAATCTCCACTTTAACTTTCACATTCTTCTTCTTGTGTTTTTGGTGATTCACATTCTTCATACATATTGCATTCTACTGGGCAGGGAGAAGGACTATCATATAACTTTGAAGATATGGAATAAAACACTGGAGTTTTATGGATGACTTTTATGCTGCCTTTATGTGCTTTTTGGAGCTTCAAAGTTCTGGCCACCATTAACGTGCATTAAATAGACCTACAGAGCTGAAATATTCCTATGAAAATCTTAATTTGTGTTCTGCAGAAGAAAATAAGTCATACGTCTGGGATGTCATGAGGGCGAGTAAATGATGGGAGAATTTACATTTTTGGGTGAACTGTCCCTTTAAAACAACTTTGCACATAGCCTCCAATAGGCCTAATGACGTCTGAGGCACTGGCGACATCTAATGGCACCTTGATGCAAAATTCGCTTTACAACCAGATAATCCTATACTGTACTTCTGTCGTTTCTAGTAAATAGTAAATTTAAATAAAAGATTTGGAGGAATTATTTTGGTTAAACCTTAATGTCAGAAAATTTTAAATTCGTCAAAAAAAACCTACAAAAAAAAAATATAAAAAATTATATATATATATATTTTTTTTAAAACAAAGTAAGGTATACCCATAGTTACTTAACAGTAGATTGCGTTTTATCATTGTTTTGATATTACACAGCTTACTAAACATACTTTTACTTCTGGACGTCAAAAAGGATATATATATATAGAGCCATGTAAAACTACACAGTTTACATGTCTTTGAGTTAAACTTTTGAAATATAACTGTAGGCAATGATAAATAATTGATAACAGGAACCTTAAAACTTAAGACAGGTCACCAAGTAAACATTTACAGGCACACGCCCACTAACCTCATTCAACTATTTGGGCATTATGCTCTTAATTTAAAGAAATAAAGTGAAAATTTGATAAATGTACGAAGTTGTTAATTAAAAAGATAATTTGTGAGGAGAATGCGATCTCATTATCAATGCTGTAAGGTTGCATGATGTTACATGTAAACAATGGAAATCATATGACGCGCGTGAGTCAGAGTCAGGTGACACAGACACGCCCTCGCGCTCCTCCAGAATGACGACAATCTCTCCTAAGAAAGTTCATGTGATTTCTAGAACAAACAGGACCTCATCACATCTGTCACCATGACAAAATTTTTTTTATTGTTTATCAATGGAAATGTTTTTAAAAATGTAGGCAATGGAGCATGAACTTGATGCATTGTAGTGTTGCCCTAACCTAATGCCCAAATGAATATAACAAAACATAAAAGTTGAAATGTTACATTTAAAAACAAAAGTTGAAATTAGATCAGTTTGCTTATATGGAAAATATATAATATATATTTAAAGATAGCTTTGTATTCAAAGTGTATTTACTTATATACTTATTTAAATAATTCACAATAAATAACTAAAAATACTTATTATAGCTAAAAAATTATCAAATACAATAAAAACATTGAAATATAAAATAGTTTGAAACATTGTAATAAATTATTATAACTATTATGATTGAATACACAGACATAACTAGAATTATGGCCATAATACATTACATTATTCTTAATATTATTAGTTTTATTTATTTTTTTACATGAATTAGAAATCATTAAACTATATACTGTGACCATCCATGTTATTTTGTGGAGCTTAAATTTAAAATGTTATTCAGTAAAACAGTAAAGTAGCATGCAGTAAATGGTTTTCAAGGAGCCATGTTGAATAGGCCTTTTTAAGGCCTACTAATTCATGATGACACGGCACTTAATTTAGCTCGTATCTATAGCAGAAATAAATCACCCACCCACACACTCAGCATACATCACCATTATGTGGGATAGTAGAGCTTGCAAGATGGATATCTAGATTTCATGCTCACAGATTCTGACACAGCTATTTCTCTGTCATTACATTAGTATCATAAAGAAATCTATTACTTACATTAATAAATGGATATATAACCCCTGAGCAATCCTTTTAAAATGTATTTACTGCTATATTGACAGTAATTGAAAGAGCGGTGTCGGTTTCTGTTGAAATTAAATTACTCAAAAGCAGCAGGGTGTTAATGTAACATATAGGCCTACTGTCTCAAAAAAGTTGGGGGAAAATTAAATTAGTAGGAATGGACATTTACAAACCAATCTGTAGAAATAGGGAAGCAAAAATACGTTATTATTATTAATAGTAATCAGGCTGGGCTGTAAAAAATAAATGAGCTCAGAGGGAATTTCCCCTCACATAACGCAATGTCATTCTCCTGATCACCTGAGCTCGTTTATTCTGTTTTCAAACCTACTTCGTGCTCAAAAGACAACATGAACCTTGTCCTATGATGGCGGTGGACGTGACGTCCCTTCTGTCATGAAGTGCATGGACACGCCCCTTAACTTGCGCTCGCTTCAACGATTGGCTGAATCCTCGCTAACATTTGCATATGACGCTCGGGCTTATATACTGAACTGTTGGCTGACGAAGGAAACGCATTCTCCAGCGCTCTCTTCACTGAATCGCGTACTCAAGAAGTGTATTTTCTGCTGCGCAACACTTTCAGCGGAGTTGGATTTTACTCGCGAATTTTTCTCGGCAAGAACCGCTATAATGTCGATGACCGTAAAAGCTTACATGCTTGGCAAGGACGACTGCCATAAGGAGATCCGTCGCTTTGCCATTGATCAAGATGTGTCAACAAGTTTTGAGTATTTGAAACGAAAATTGCTCGATGTTTTCGTCGGTCTCCGGACTACGCCGTTTCAACTGCACTACAAAGGTAAGTCATATTTGTATTTTAATTAGTTAAAAAGTATTCAGACCTTTTAATATATAACATATAATGATTGTCGTTTCTCAATTTTGATACTTTTTAAAAAAGTATAATTTTGTCATTAAAACCCAAAAGCAAAATTTTAAATTCATGAGCTTCAACAAAGGGACATTAATAAAATAATTATAATGAAATAATTCTACTTATGAATGTAGTTTCTCAGGTTTTAGATTTGTTGAAGTAGAGACAATGTGATGTATTATTCATGAGCTGTGCATCTCATTAAAAAGAACACCAATGGTGGAAGAGCATTTCTTGCATACGTTTACATCCTAATGAAAATGCAGACGTCATTATTAGTCAAATAAGTGTTGTAAAAAGGAATCAGTGCAAGTCTTACTGTGGTATGTAATTTAATCTGTTAAAAGGATAGTTTACTCAAAAATGAGAAGTCTTTCATCATTTCATCATGGAACACAAAAAGAGATTTTAGGCCGAATGTAAACCCCAGTCTCCACTCACTTTCATTGTGGGACATTTTTCCACTACTGTTAAGCGCAGCACTATGCCATGTCATAAACACAAAGTCAGTGGCCGTGGCCTAGAAGTTTTGGTATTTTTGTGCAAGCATGTGCTAAGTCTAGGCGCAAGTGGGTTTGGTGAAATCACACTCACAAAATGCTAATGAGCTGGGACAAGTACAATTTAATTCTGAGGTTCTTCTCCGGTTATTGCTCGGTCACCATCTGGTTATATTGTCCACTCCTCAAGCACCAGCGACCTAAACACAGACAGCACATTCATAAGGAGTTGGTAGTGTAAATGGACAGTATTCAATGAATTAGAATTATAGAAATGTGGACACGCTCCTTTTTTATGCTTAGAAAATGTTATTATTGCCTACATTTGGATATGGATCATTTAATTATAGGGAATATTATTAAAGATTTTCATCTACCGACACACAAATCATGGCTCATATTATTTATAGCGATTGATCGGCACACACTTCACTTCTACTCGTCGATTTTGATTTGAAACAAGTAAATTAATTTATTGAAAACCAAAAAACTAAAACATTTTACCCTCTCAAACTTCTTTCCACTGCATCATTTGCAGTGACTTAAAAATCACTATGACAACAGGTGGAAAAGATGTAGTGTAGCGCTGCTCTCTGAGCACTCACACAAAAAAGAGCCCAACATCTTTTTTTTTTACCCCCGCGTGTGCGCCATAAAGGTTTATGGTGACACCTCCTTTTGTGTTCCATGGAAAAACAAAAAGTCAGATTTTGAACGACATGTAGGTGAGTAAATGATGACAGAATTTTAAATCAAATGTTTGTGCAGATAAGGGAAAATGACACTGACAGAACCCTAAATCTGCAGCAATATTAGGACTAGGAAAACAGCCTAATCTTGGACTAAACAAATCCCCATTTATCTAAACTCTCTCTGTAGACGAGGATGATGACATGATCGCTTTCTCTTCTGATGATGAGCTCATGATGGGTTTGGGTCTGGTAAAGGATGACACGTTCCGTCTCTTCATCAAGCGTAAGTAACATACATATACAATATACTTTATCATGTGTTAAGGCCTGGGCAAAGCTTTATAGATAATTATACTGTAGAATTAGCAGTTTATTTTAATTGCATAATTGTAGAGCTATTTAAGAGGATACAAATTACTTGATATACATAAAAAAAAAATAATTCAGCTACAAGAATGGAAAGGAGGATAAGGATTGCAGTTCTGAATAAAATAAATGTATGGGTTTAAAAATACATTAAATAGCTGCTGAGATTCATATTTGTAAAAAAAAAAAAAAAAAAAAGGCTTAGGAGATCTATTACTTTGTCTGAGAGTATTGTATGAACACAACATTAGTTGTGTAGGCTAGTAGATACAGCTGCCCTGAGACACCTGAGATGGCAGACAAAGGAAACACATTTGGTATTTCTATAGTGACAGCCTGGTTATGTAATGTATTATGTTACCAGACCAAGTTCTAGGTATTTGTTATTATTCTACAATGATTGTATTGTTTCTTGGCATTTGAGCCTATATTGTAAGCATACATGATTAGTGTTCTGAGCTACCTTACACACTGCTCGCTTTTTTAATTTTTAATAGTTGCAGGCAAAGGAAACACTTAAGGTCACACATTTGGTATTTGTATAGTGGCAGCCTGGTTATGTAATGTATTACGGTATGTTACCTGACCAAGTTCTAGGTATTTAGGCAGTTTCTCCTTTTCTTAAAAAAAAAAAAAAAAGGTAAAATCAAGGTCACATTGAGGCACTTACAAGGAAGGGCCAATATTTGGAGTGTTTAAAAAGGCAGAAAAGTGAAGGTTATAATTTTATAAAAGTACTAACATTCATTCTTTTGTTAAAACTGTGCATTACATGTGTTGTAAAGTTGTTTAAAGCATCATTTTTAAAGTCATTTGAGGGTTTGAGTGTTTATAGTGTTACATCGCCATGGCAATAAAGCTGTAAAATGGGATAAAACTTCACACAGAAAAAGTTTTAAAGTGATTATCACACTACAATAATGTTAACACACTTATTGTTTACGTTTTGTGGCTAAACATTTTAAACAGCGAGTAGATTAACGTTTATGTATCGGCCCCAATCACTTTCATTCCAAGTGCCTCACGCACTGTATGCCAATTTTTTGCCTTTTAAATAACAATTAAAAAAAAAAAAGAGACGGGTCAAAATTAAAACTAAAAATGCTGTCGATTGAGCTTACCTTGAACTGAATCAGAAATATTCCTTTAATAATAATTCTATTTCACTTTGCAGAAAGAAAGGAGCACAAACGTGACTCCTCACCTCATGGGTTCCCTGGGTTCTCATTTACCACACCTCATGGAGCCCCCCACTTTAGTCCTCAAGGACCACCTCATATGGGCCCACCAGGACCACCTCATATGGGCCCTCCTGGACCACCTCATATGGGGCCTCACCCTCATCACACTCCACTAGTGCATACAGGAGTGACCTGCGATGGATGTGAGGGACCGGTGGCTGGAACACGTTTTAAGTGCACCGTTTGCCCAGATTACGACTTGTGCTCTAGCTGCCAGGCTAAAGGCCTCCACAAGGAGCACGCTTTGCTACCCATCTTTCACCCTATGGCCAACATGTTTGAGGTGAATAGCTATTTTCCTGCTTTGAGTGTCATGTTACTACAAATTAACAGCATTGGAGAAACTACATTAAAACTGTATCTGCCCATGCCACAAGCTACTCAGTAACTAGCTAAACAACCAAATTAGCCCAATTGTTAGGGAGGGTAGAATCAAATGGGGTAACCTCCCCGTGGTCACTATAATGTGTGGTTCTCGCTCTCGGTGGGGCACGTGATGAGTTGTGCGTGGATGCCGCAGAGAATAGCGTGGGCCTCCACGCACGCTCGACAAGCAACTTGATAAAATAAGTGGATTGACGGTCTCAGAAGCGGAGGCAACTGAGATTCGTCCTCCGCCACCCGGATTCAGGTGAGTCACTACACCACCACGAGGACTTAGAGGGCATTGGGAATTCAAATTGGGGAGAAAATAAAAATAGTTAAGTTAGTAGAGTCACTGCTTTTAGTTAACTACTCCCTAGCATTGCAAGCAACAATTCCTTCCCCGTTTAAAGTGGCTTTTAGAAAGAAGATTGTGACCAATCCGATTACATTTCAATTTTGTGTGCAGTGGCAGCCTCGTGGGAAGTTTTGGCGCAAGATGAGACACTGCATGTGGGCAAATGCCCAGGCTCAAGCTCACCCCCAATGCCAGGCTCAAGCTCACCCCCAATGCCAGGCTCAGCCCAGGCCATCTGGAGACCAGCAAAATCAGGATACCTCCCAAAACACAGGAGAGAATGGTGAGATCCTGTTGCTCAAAGTGGCCAATAAACAGAATTCTTCCATCAGCTTCCTTCATCACCTGCTTTTGGTGACATCTGTGTATTTCTCAACTATGTTATTTTTAATCCACAGGTGCGAATCCTTCCCAGGCTAATGTGGATTACCTGAAGAACATTGGAGAGGAAGTAGCAGCCTTGTTGAGTCCTTTTGGTAAGTTGCTTGTTTTGGTTTAAAATCTATTTGTTTTAGCCTTTTCAAAAAGATCTGGGTACTTGATTGATGACCGTTTGGCTCAACAAAAATGCTGTTCTTTGCAGGCATAGATGTGGACATCGATGTTGAGCATGAAGGGAAACGCACCAAAGTTACACCAACTCCTTCTGCCTCCAGTGGTCCACCTAGTGGTCAGAGTGACAGTGGATCCATCGGGCTACTCTCCAGGGGGTCGGCTCCAGGAAGTCAGGCTTCTGAAGAGAGTATCAGTGAGGGAACAAAGGTAATTTGCAGAAGCACCAATAGTATAAAGTCTCAGGACTGCAGCGTCTCAAGTTTTCAAAGACAAAGCTATCAAGTTGAGAAATGAGATTGCCTTTTGCATTTTTTTTTTACCTCTTATGAATGGCCACTCTTTTCTAACAATATTTTACCAAATATATACGGTCATACTTTTTTCTACCTTCTAAAACGTATTTAACTAGGCCTAGAATAATATAATAAGAAATATATTCTAGATAGATAGATATTAATTCCAATTTCATTAGAAATTAATTGTGGGGGCAATTTTGCCCCCATATTTCAAATATTGAAGGCATTTTTGTCACTTTTGATAGTAATATTGCCCCAACACCTGGTTAATTTCTAGAGACTAGAGATGCACTAATGTATCGGCCAAACATCAGTATTGGCCAATAAAAGCAATTGTCTGTGCTATCGGACAGCGGCCAAATGTTTAAATACAGCCGATGATGAGGGCTGATGATTTCCTGTCAGTCAAAAGAGCGCGGGAAAAACAATTAGCTCACAACTCGTGTTGTATGAAAGAAAATGTCTTGTGTGGAATTATATTGAATTGGGTGACAGTGTCGACAATGTGTGTGGTCATGTAAATGCATTAAACGACTTTCATAAACGGCTTAATACATCGACATGGATTTACTTCCATTCTTACAGCAAGTGTTGTGTGCACGTCTCTTCGAGTTTGCGTCAAAAGCAGAGAATAACCCGGCTAAATCTAATGTAAACACGGTTTCCTTGCTGTCAGGTTTTTAAAATATGCTGATTTTGGAAGTTATCAGCGTATTGTGTGCATGTAAACAGGATCAATGACAGAAATTTGTAAGCTTTGCTCTTCTAAAATTTATAGGTGTTTTTTGAACAACTAATTTGATTGCTCCGGACACAGCATGGAATAGTTGAAGAGTTTGTTAAAGCTAAAGCAGAGGCTGCTTTTTATGTGAGCCTAACAAGAGGCTATTCAGAATTGTAATTTTTATTTCAGTGTTAAGTTTATAACTGAGACCAGTTTCTCTGAAATATGGAAGACGTGTAGAGAGAGAATAAAACAATTATTTACATTTCTTTTGAAGTTGTTTAATTATCAGTATTTTCAGAACCACCCAACTATCGATATCTGCAGTTGTTGTTCTAAATAACCGGATATCACTAACAGCACACACATTTTGTATTAGTGCGTCATTCATTTCTGAACCTGTTGCCCACACATCCTATTAAGATTATAAATTAGCATTCCTGATCATGTTTAATGTTATAAAGGGACAGAAAGACCCAAGCAGTGATGAGGAATGGACTCATCTGAGCTCTAAAGAGGTGGACCCCTCCACAGGAGAGGTGCAGGTACTCCGGATGGAGCAGGATGGGGCGAATGATGTTCCAGCTCCTCTAAGTGCCGCAACAAGCACAAGCTCCACTACACAGGGCCCTACAGGTCTACGAGAGGCAGCGCTCTACCCACACCTTCCTCAAGGTAAATAGCTTCATCACTTGGCCAAAAAACAAACCAATCGAGTTCTCCGCTTCCAAGCAAACCAAAGAATTTCACGCAACCTAATTTTTCATCTCTCACTCTCTCTCAGATGCAGACCCTAGGCTGGTAGAGTCCCTTTCTCAGATGCTCTCCATGGGCTTCTCTGATGAAGGTGGCTGGCTAACCAGACTGCTCCACACCAAAAGTTATGACATCGGAGCAGCTCTCGACACCATCCAGTACTCCAAATCAAATAGCTCACAGAAGTAAAGGAGAAGCACAGGAACACAGAAGACCTGGGCCATATTTACTCAATGATGTTTGAATACTAAAGCATTTTCTATTAAGTTAGCTTTTCCATACTTTTTAAATGACAATTTCTTGTCGTAATATTAACAATATTAATTACTCACTCAGGTAACTAGCATTATTTGGGCAGTTTTAGTCAACATTTCTTAAATTAGCATTATAAATGTAAAACTTCATATTATCTTTACACTATATATATATATATATATATATATATATATATATATATATATATATATATATATTATATTTTACACATACATTTAAGTGGTTGGTTAATGGCATTTAACTCTGCTTTGAAATATGCAATGGTGATTTGTTAGTTTGCATTTACCAACTTACTCTATTTGCACAAATATTTTAGACAAAGCAGAAACCTGTGGTATTCTTATTGTTAGTTAGAATAGACAGATGGAATCAGGTAAATATTGGGTCTTCTAAAATCCTGTATTTTCTATCCTTAATAAAATGCTTCTGTAAAATATTCATTGTGTTTGGCTTATTTTGAACTGGACTGAGAATATAACATTTCACTTACTATGTTAAACATCCTTGAGTCGTGATTGTTCTAATAGAAGGATTCAATTGAAACATGCTAAAATGTGTCATCAAAGTCTTCATCTGTGAAGAATAGGGAGTTAAAAAAAGGGCTTGGACATGGCCTCTTGGTCGGTAGAGTGTGGTTACAGACAGGCTTTTCAAAACCAGCTGGCTTTGAGGTAAAGGTATGACTGTTGGTTTGATTGGAAGAACTTCGATCCACACTGATGTTACCAACAGACATCTGCTGCCCCAAAACACCAGCATTTGTATTCATATCCAGACGACACCTGCTCTCTTTAGAACCAATGTCTGCAAGTCCTTTTGTGGAATCAGGCATCAAAGTGTTATCACCGCAAGGAGACAAATTATGGACTTGATAACCATCGCCTTCATCTTCCGGCTGAGTGGGGATGACGGTGAGGAATTTATTCCATTTAGAGTCTTTCTTCTCAAGCTTGGATTCACCAAACTTCTGAAAAGCTGGTGCAGAAGGATCCTTGCCAAGCAATGGAAGATGTTTGCTTACCTCAACAGTTGCAGGTTCATAAGAAGTGTTATACTGCTTTTTATTCAAGTTTGCAACTGTGTATGTGGAACTGGTGGAGGCTGTTGGGTAACTGCAAAGATCCTGAGGGGACGATGATGCAAGGTGTGTGCTAGCACAGGAGGCCACATCATCTGGCCTTCCAGAGCAGGAATATTTGGACGCATATCCTTTATCCCACGATTTGAACTTTCCATTAGGCTGTAGTGGCTGCAATAGATTTAAGAAGAGACACTGAGACGTTTTATCCAAATTATGTTCTTAAATTATGACACTGATAATTACATACCATTAGGTCGAGTAGCAATGGCTTTTAAGTACCTCCAAAATTTAAACTTTAATCTAATTCCAACATACAGAATTTTTTTCTACAGATAAAATATCATCAAATGCATTTGTAAAAAAACAACTGGCCTAGGGCTGTCACGATTTAGAAATTTGGCAGATGATTAACTGTCAAACAAATAATTGCTATTATGATGAGTAATTGTCTGGCTATGACGACTGATTTTCTCTTTTAAAGCTTTCATGATTGTCATATTTCTTAAGGTGCCATATATCTTTAGTAAAATACGCATATTTAACTTCAAATATATATAAAAAAAATAGGTATAGGAGATCTTTTAAATGTTCTAAAAACTGAAAGGCATGAAAAATTATGTTTTAAATATCAAAATATATGTAAATACTTAAAACAGCATGTCTCTTTTTGATCAAATTTAATCAACTTTAGTTAATAAATGTTACATTTGCACAGTTGTTTTTGAAAGATTTTTGTTGTTTATTTACATAAATTCTTTACATTCTAATTGACATTATTTTGAAATAAATTACTGCAATTTAAACTGATTATTTACATTAATTCTTACGATCTTTTAACCAAAATCAAACTATAGGCAAACGTGCTCTACTGCCAATAGAAATACTGTTCAAGAAAAGGTAACAGAAACAGAATAAATAAATAAAAAATACAGTTAAGCACAGAGTAGAAAAAACAGATTCACACACCATCTTCACAGTGAACATGTTCATTGCGTAAATGTTTTTGTGATAGGCCATCAGCACACTTTTGTTCATTATTTTTTGGAACCCAGTAATAAGTTAAGAAATAATTATATGTTAGCCTATTTTCTAGATCGATCTGGAAAAGAGAACTTTTCTCCCATCACCACAATTTTATTGTGGAAAAATTTAAATAATAATAATATTGATATTTGGTGTGTTAATATCACAATACTTTAACATATCGATATTTAATCCCCATCTCCAAAATGTGCAACCAGTGAATCTATAGCATGTGCAGACTATTCATTTATTTAAAAAAAAAATCGCAGCTCTTGCATCTTGATAAATCACGCTACATCATATCATGATTTACTGTAGATTTTATTTTGATTAATCATTCAGCCCTACATCCATGGCCAGTACATTTGGTCACGGCTGTAGTTTGAAGAATGTTGATACTGTTCTTTCCCAAACAATGAAAGTGAATGGTGACCAAGATCCCTAACAAAATCCAAATGTCTTCTTTTGTGTTTTACAGAAGAACATAAGTCATACCGGTTTGGAATAACATGAGTGTGAGTAAATTATGAAAATAAAGAAATTTTTATGAGAATGATCACTTTACTGGTGAAGGACATTTCTGATTCCCAATGTCACTAGCACAGTTTCGCGAATGGGACATTCAACCAGTATTTGAGCAATTTATTCAGTATCTGAGTCATTACGGTTTTACCTGATGCGATCGTCCCTTGACCTCCCGCCAACCAGTCCACCCTACATCCTCTTCCTCATTGTTACCATAAGAGCCACCAACAGACTTTGGTGTGGAGATTTTCATCCTTTTTCTGTTCAGAAAATAATTATGATTATCATTGGTCAATGAAGTTTTTTAACAGTCTGCTTGCACAAAACAAAGTACACAATTTGTACAGCGACAAGCAATTTGTTCACACTGACTCTGAGTACTTAAAAAAAGTATGGAGGTTATATGGATACCTTAACATGCAACTGACCTACTTCCTTGGCTCCTGAATCGGTCTCTTTCTGTGTAAACATTCTCCTCTTCTTCATCTTCATCTCCCATTGGGCCCTCGGCTGTTTGAGCAGTGTATTTAGTCCAGCGGCTAACAGCAGTCAACCCCTGCTATAGGAAGAGAATGACTATAAAGCCAGTGCTGCTGATAATATTACAGGACTGGGTAAAAAAAAATATTTTCCCCATGCATCGCAACCTTCAATTGATTGATCTTGATACAGATTCTTAAATCCCAAGATCGATCTTTTACTATATGTACAACTCTGTCTGTGATTAACCACTGCCTGGTAATTGTTCAGATTTCACTCACCAGTTATTCAGTCGTATACTGGCGAAGAACTTCAACCTCCTTTCACTGCGTATTGAGAGTTGAAGTTTGATTTGACTTGTCCCTTATGCGTGTCCAAAGACGAGATCCATTTGTCATGAAATAAACTATTTTTATATACTTTTTTGTTCTTTGCAATCAATTGTTCATCCAAAACAAAAAAATAAACATTTAATTCTAATCACAAATAGCGCAGATGAAGTAACAAAGTCATTCGAGTCCTCTCTCGTTAATATGCGCTCATTAACAGACACTCTTGACAAAACTGCCAGTTTTCTTAAAGAGATAGCGATTATTAGCTTCTGTTCTGTTCTAGTATGAATTATGCATTAAACAAAAGACATGTATTATATATGCAATATAATACATTTATGGATATACCTGTATATGTACATTTTTAGAGAACTAAAATGTGACCAAAATGCTGAAAAACTAATACAAATAACTTTTAAACTCAATATTTTCATTATGCACCAAGTTAAAAGGTCCCCTGTATAATTTGCAGCATTAGCTGGGAAATAATGTATTTAATACGTACGCAAAATGGACATTATAACTGAAATACACCCATATGAATCAATAATGTATCGGAATAGAATTTGATCAAATTGGGATATCTGTATCAATACCCAGCCCTGTGTAACAATCAATTTACTGATTAATCAAAAGTCATTTCTGAGGTTCTTTTAATGATAATCACCTCACTGACCGGTCAGATTGACTGCACATTGGTGCTTTACCTGTGACTCATTATCTTTATCAAGATCTTCATGGACACCTTCAATATCATCCTCTTCCTCTTGCTCCCTTTAAAACAGTGTGATAGTCATAAACAAACCACATGAATCTTTTCTCAATTAATATTCTTTTCATTTGTGCAATCATGCTTCAAGAAACTAACAAACACATATTTTATCATTATAGTTCACAATGAACTGACATGGCAAACATAGTTGACACACACAGTATTACCTCAATATTCAACAGATGCACCCATTACACTTCCAATGAGGTAATAACAGTGAGACAAGAAATGTGACCATTGAAAGGTTAATTTTATCATGGTTAACACCCTTTGACAATGCTCCCAAGATCTACTTACCACTTTGACAAGACGCTTTCACCGTTCACCTCCAGCAGCTCTCCACGCAGAGAATTCAGCTTCTGGACATGTTTTCTACAGTCAACGGCTCTGCCCCGACCATACTCCTGCAAACACAAACACATTAACAACAACAACATGCAGCAGTGCCCTGCAATACTTTAAAAGATGCAGGATGATTTGCTAATTATTTATTAGGACCGATTTTTTTTAACCAGACCAATTCATTGAAAAGAACCGACTCACACGAATGATTAGCTCAAAATCAGGCTTTACGGTGTCTCGCGAACAATTTTTACTCTACACAATATCAATATCTAGCAATATCTGAGTGAATAAATATTTAAGAGCAGCAAAATTAGGTATATAGATTTGTCCATATCTTTTCCAGGCCTGGAAAACACAGTTTTAAAAATTCTAGGTTTTTACTGACAGTGTCAACCCCATCTACTAGAGGTGTGTGTCATGCCAGGCTTTGTTTAACCCTTAAATGTATACTTTGGGTCTTCAGTGTCCCAGGACCTCATTCCACCCCCTGTACCTCATTTATTTTTTGGAATTGTACTCACACCTCTTTAGTATTCCTCAATCTTTCTCTTATAAAGTGTAACAAAAAAAAAATGGTACAATTTCAGTAAATAAATAAAAAATATTATATATACACACACATATAAACGCTATAAAAAGAGAAACATCCTCTCACTTTCAACTGCTTTTATTTTCAGCAAACTTAACATGTGTAAATATTTGTATAAACAAAAATATATTATAAATATAGCTCAATATGTGTTTGACACCAAAATAATAAATAACTAATGTTCATTGCGGAAGTAATTAATCATATGTAAGAGTGTTTGGTGAAATTCCCATGCATTTAGGGTTAACAAATTAAATAGGTTTACCTTTATAACTGATTGCTTCTCTCCACATACTGTACATACCCATTTATTACTCTTTTTCACCTGCGGTAGAAAGATGATACTTAACCACTGTATTTAATAGGTATTGTATTGAGTTTATTGATTTAACCCTTGTGCGACCATCGGGACATTTTCTTCTTTTCGTTTTTTTTCGTTCATTTTTGGCTGTTAACGTAAACAGCATAAACTTTGCCAAAGATGTGTATTGTTTGGGGAATTTGGATATTTCAACCTCAGTTCCCTTAAATACATCTATAATACATTGTGTACACAAAATAGTTACACTCAGGACCTTCAGGACAAAAATGTCCCAATTGAAACTGCAATATTTGACCCCAAGTGCCATTAAAGCACATAATCATGAATTCTATGATATTATGCTTTAAAGCCCTGGCTTCAAAGTTTATTTATTTTTAAATATTTTCCACTAGATGGCACAATTTTTCTCATGTTTAGCTTATGGAGCAAATACATGCTTTTTTTCCTATTCTCTGTTTGCTGTATTATAGAGCACTGCAGGCCAATTGAATAAATGAAGCAGATAAAACTGTGGGTGTGTTTTCAAAGTGTGCATTGAGAACTGTGTGTGTGTGTGTGTGTGTGAAAAAAACAATGTCATTTTGTAAACAAACCGGCATTTAAAAGGGTTAAAATTATGAAAATGAATGAATGGTAGTTTTGATCAGTACTGATGTTTGTTAAAAAACGTAAGTCATTGAAAGTGGAAAATAAAATTAATATGTAATATTTTTATGGCAGTTTTTTTGACGTGGACATTTTTGTCCTCTAAGGTCCTGAGTAATTTAATTTATTTATATCTCACACTGCAAAAAAAAAAAAAAATGCATCAAAATCACTGTTGTTGATAATTAATGACACATATCAGACTGTGACACCCCCTTAGCATTTATCATATGGAAAATAATATTTATGTTTTCATAAAAACAGCAGTGGCATTATATAAACAAACCAAATATAAATGGTTATATTCCTGAAAATGAATGAATATTTAGTAGTTATGATCAGGACTGACGTTGGTTAAAAATATGAACTCATTGAAAGTGGACAATAATATCAATATATAATATTATTATGCCAGTTTTTTGACGCGGACATTTTTGCGTAACCTTATTAAAATTGACGCACAAGGGTTAAATTTGTGAATTAGCATACTCATCTAAAAGACTAGCAGAATCAGAAAGCAATTTAAATTAATTGAAGGAAAGAAAGCATAGTTACCTGCTGTACTTGAAAGGTTTGACAAGAAAAACATCGAAGTGCATGAAATTCTTGAACCATCTTGGGTAGTTTTTGAATAGTCCGTAGAATAAACACAAGCAGCCCGACTTAATTCACTTATTAGATAACAGAAGCCATGTTTGGTTTTCCCGCCAACAACCGTCTTCTTCTTTCAGGAAGTATTCGTTAGTAAAAGGTGCGTGGCGCCCTCTAGTACAAGTGAATAGTGACTGACATAAAATATCTTCCTTTACAAACTTATTGTATATATTTTTTTTAATTAAAGTTAGCTAGAAAAATAATAATAACTACTAATATAATATGTATTATGAAAAGTCAAAACAAAGCCTCAAAAGGAATAGTTCAACCAAAAAGGAAAATTATCTAATTTAGCCTACTCACTCTAATGCCATCCTAGATGTGTATGGCTTTCTTCTAAACCAGGGGTGCCCACACTTTTGTGTGATGATCTACTTTTAAATGACCAACTCAATAAGATCTACCAACTAAAAAAAACACAGTTTCGTTTAAAATAAGAAAATGCTTGTTGGGACTACTGCATGTATGAAATGTAAATGGAATTCATCTTCTAATTAATAAAAAAATATATAATAATGTTCAAAGTTGATATCATTCAGTTTTAAAACTAAACCCAAAACACCTACAGCACAATAGATTACAATAGCCAGGGCATTTACCTTATTCTGATGACGAGAAATATTGACCAGAGGAGGTTTTGTTTATTCAGTTGCCATGACAACTAGGGTTGCGCATACCCGTCTTCCAAGGACTTCTGAGAATATAGCGCGAAATTGCGATGCTACTGCCCTGAAAACTGTCTGATTCCATTCAGTTGTGCTAATCCGAGCAGTAGTATCGCAATTTCGCGCTATATTCTCAGAAGTCCTTGGAAGGCGCCTATGCGCAAACCTAGTTGTCATGGCAACTGAATAAACAAAACATCGCCTGGTCAATATTTACTCGTCAAGTGCAAGTCAGACAGAAACTAAAAGAAGGAAAGACATTATATTTATTTTTATTAAAATTTAACTATGCGATGGACTGGCGACCTGTCCCGGGTGTCCCCCGCCTTTCGCCCAATGTTAGCTGGGATAGGCTCCAGCCCCCCGCGACCCTGTACACAGGATAAGCGGTTGACGATGGATGGATGGATGGATGGATGGATGGAAAATTTAACTAAAGTACATTTAAATTTTGTGCGATCTACCATCATTGCCTTTGCGATCGACTGGTAGATCGCGATCTACGTATTGGGCATCCCTGTTCTAAACAATACAATTGAAAATTTTTAGAAGAATATCTCAGCTCTGTAGGTCCATACAATATAAGTGAATGTGACCAGAGCTATGAAGCTCCAAAAAACATAAACAGTGATCAGCCACAACATTAAAACCACCTGCCTAATATTGTGTAGATCCCCCTCATGCCAACAAAACAGCACCAACCCGCATCTCATAGTAGTATTCTCCAATTCTTCTCACTACAATCAGGGACGGACTGGGGCTGAAAAACAGCCCTGGACTTTCTCCCAAATAGGCCCATCATCCGGCCATTCGCCACTAGCCGCGCAACAGACACTAGCCAGGATGTCCTGATAATATGCCACAATACTGTATCAGACAAGGTATTCACAGCAAGTAACATCTCAAAACCAATGATGATAATAATTGGGGTTGTTTATTAATGAAGCCTCAGCCTTCAAATAAAAACAAAAAATGTACAATACCATCACATCTGCATTGAAAATAAAATACAAGTAATTAAATGTCACTGGCTACAGAAACCTCAAATTACACAAACTTGTAATTATAAAACATATAGTTACTATATACTATAACTTATAACTATTCAAATATAATGTAAGCAAATTTAAAAGTGTAGTAGGCCTTATAAAACTAACTTTCTGTCATATTTGCTGAAACTGACCCTGTGTTCAAGTAGAACTACATGAAGCAGGTAATTAAAAAAAATCTGTCTCCTCTGGTACTACCTGCAGCCTAGTGTGATTTGCAGAAATCCACAGCTCCCTGTTCAGATGCACCCATCAGGGCCATAAGGGGTGTCTAACTGCGTTATTTACTTTATGGTTTCCATGGTGACGCGTCATTGCTTGTCACGTGACACACCGCAGCCACAACAGCACTGAATGAATGATGATATGCTTTATGCCGTTTTTCCTTTTTTATTAAAAATATTCACACATTTGTTAGCATGTTAGCATGAAATATCTGATATTCAGATTGTCAAATAAATGCAAGTGGGTGAGTTTTGTTGTCTAAACACCTTTATAACGATCGCGTTAGTTGAGCTGTGAGCGATGGGCGCCGTCATAGTGCCACAGTTCAGAGAATCGGATCTGTTGGATTTAGGCTACAACACGTTAATTCATCCACTTCTCCCAAAATACATGAAAGTAAGTGACCGGTGAACTGGGAGAAGAATAGAGTAAACTTTAAAGTTACTTTCACAATGTGTATCTGATTGATATGAATAAAACGTGTCTAATTATTATGGAAAGGAATATTATTGCCGTTTCCATAGACATCAGTGTGTATTTTACAAACTCTATGTCTCTCTAAATGTATTGTATTGTTTGTTTAGTACCTACGTATGTGAAATGAAATTATATGTCTGAAACCTAAAACTTAAAAGCAAGGGCGCCGTAAAGGGGTGGAAGGTTAGGACGATTCTAAGGGCCCAGGCTGATTTAGGGCCCAGAAGAGCAGACCCCCCTTTTTCTTTTCTTATTTCTTTTCTCTTTTTTATACATACATTAAATGTGCTAGGGCCCCTCATGCACTAAATGTGTATTTTGTCCGTTTTGACCATATATTTAATATTTAAAAAACAAATAATGTATTTACTGTTTCAGTCACACCCCTCCCCTCACAATGGTTCATTCCACCTGCGCTGTCCGAGCTACGATCGCTAGTGTAGCGTCTCTTGCTTATTGCACTTGCTATGATGCAGTGCAGACAGTGACACACGCAGGCATGTCACATCAATAGTCAGGGCATCAAATACGGAAAGAAAAGAAGGAAAGAGAAGACAGAGAACGCCGAAGTCGACAGTATGTCACACAGTTTTCCAAAAAGAAAGGTAGCTTGCCCTATTCCTGTATTCCAAAACTTTCAGAGTTACTTATTTTTGTTGCTACATGACCTGCTTTTATCTAGCTAGTTTAGTTAAAATAATTACTGAATTATGATTTACATCCAACAATAATAACATCTCTGCTGTCTCCGGGGTTATCATGTCTCGTAGACACAGATTCAGCGGCTGCGGCACACCCACGTCCTCCTTCCCCCACGTCCCCCGTCCCCGTCTCAGCCGAACAAGGTGAGCCTGAGCGCGAAACTTCACGAAGATTGAAGCCTCTAAACACGTCTTATCTACTGTGTTCGCCACATGATGATAACTTTACAAAACAAAAAGTAATCTACACGCTTCAAAAATTACAAAATCAGTTTGCCGTGTGTGTGTCGTGTGTTCTGTGAAGTGACAGTGCTGCTGCTACGATCGATGCTGTCAAACTTGACGTTCAATGTGAATAAAATGCCCCAGAAAAAATAATATAAAATTGAATAAAAAATGTGTCTGTAGTAACCATTGGCTATAAGGAGTATACAAAATAGATATTTTAATATTTTATATTAAGAAAACTAAATAGGCCAATAAAAATAATATGGTTATTATTACGTGTGTGTGTGTGTGTGTGTGTGTGTGTGTTTGACTTATACAGATGCAGAGTCAGCTTTATTGTCTGCACCTCGTTCTCCTATTGATTTCAAAATACAACACTGATCTGACTTGTGAATTTGAAGATGAAGTCAAACACCTCAACTCTGTATATAGGGCCACTTTCCCAGGGTGTCAACAGCATTTACAAGATGCAGCTGCAGAGTTTTTTGGGCAGGTCTGCATAGTTTTGCGAATATTTTGCACACTGCCTGTGACCGTTGCTGGTGGCGAGAGAGCATTCAGTAAGCTGAAACTGATAAAAAATTATCTGAGGTCTGCTATGTTGCAGGATAGACTTTGTCACCTTGCCATACTATCCATTGAAAGCAAACTGGCAAGAAAGCTGAACTTTGATGATTTGATACATGATTTTGCCAACAGAAAGGTATGCCGCTTGGCCATTATAAAGTGATGTTGAACATAACTTTGTTAGACCTGGATAACAAACAGTTGATGTCTGGTTCAGTACTTGTTTAGTCCTGGACTGGTTTAGGCCTGGCATTACTCCTGGTGTGTCTTGATTTTGAGCCCTTTTGGCCTAGCTAGTTTTATTCCTGGACTGATTTAATTATGGGTTAGTTCTAGCTGATGTTTCCTGATTGAGCAGTTTGACCCAGCTAAAGCTTGTTCATGTAAAGTACATGTCAATATGTGTACATTATGTTCTGTTGTGCTTGCAATTGCAATTGAGATAATAAATGTTCTCCCTTTTATGTAAACAAGTACATATTTCTATATTTTTTTTCTTGTTTTTGTAGGCTTTGTACTCATCTTTAGACATTTTAACTATGCAATGCGCTAAGTATCTTTTTTAAAGTATACTGGGCATGTTTATTGAGTTAAATTTTATCTGTAAAAAATGTAGGGGGCCCAGAAATTTTGGTTTCCATAGGGCCCAGAATTTCTGGCGGCACCCCTGCTTAAAAGAAACATTATGTGGTTGAAAACACTGAAAACTAAGTTGTGATATGACAGCGCTGAGCGCGTCCGTCTCTGGCTCAGCGCCAGCCAACGCGCGAAAGCACATTTAATATTAGCAGCTAATCACGGTGCACTGACCGTTCTAATCACACTGGTGTGTGTGTGTGTGTGATCGTACGTGCGAAAGGGTTAATTTCGTCCTGGCTGCAGCTCATGTACAAAACTGTACATTTTTCTAAACTGACCTGCTTCCATTACAAATCTGACTGCGGCCGGGGACGAATCACAAACTGGCTAGTAGGCCGACTCTTCTTCCTCAGTTTTTTTTTTTTTTACACGTTGCATATAAGTGATCGTATTAGTGTCCCTACTGTTGGCTGTTCATATTGCTTTATTATACTTTTTTTTGTGCCGACGGACGGCCCTCGGTTGGACGGCCGTTCTGGACTTTTCCCGAACGCACAGATTGTCAGTCCGTCCCTGACTACAATTGTACAGAGCGGTTATCTGAGTTACTGTAGACTTTTTCAGTTCAAACCAGTCTGGCCATTCTCTGTTGACCTCTCTCATCAACAAGGCATTTCCATCCACAGAACTGCCACTCACTGGATGTTTTTTGAGTGAAATATATTATAAAATGTCACTCATTTCTCAAATATAATTTATGTTCTAAAAGTTTAAGCACCCTCAAAGCTTTCTTTACATTATAAGATTTTTTTTTAACCCCCTACATCAGATTTTAATCAATAATTGTATCATTCCTAAAAACAATTAAGTTCTCAGCCAGGAAATAACAGACTACACCAATATCTGCCACTGAAAGACAATGTTAAAATGTTTAATTCCTAAAAAAAGACAACGGTAGGTAGTCTGAAATAAAAAAAAGACTGATTTTACAGACAGAAAATATGCATGTGATCCTGTCAACACAATAGCAGCGAGCCGTTCGTTGATAAATCCTCAGTCCATTACTGTAATGGCTGTTTCAGATCGAAGAGGCCGGTTCCACCTTTCACAAGTTTCCCTACAACCAAGCAAGCTGATGGCGAACTCAGTTTATCATACGAACCTGTTTAAAACAAGAAAGTAAACAAACATAGCAATATTATACTTCCGAACAAAAACGTGCACTACTAAATAATCTGCATCATCATTAAAATCTACATGAAACACCATTCACAACCCATTTTAATCCCGTGAAGTGATGTAACAACACATGACTTGTCTGGATTGTAAAAGTGGACATTCAATACCACAACGGAGTTTGTGGATGCCATTATATTACTGCATTAACTGCGGTCAACATTTCTTTATAATAACATGCACTGATGAATCATGCACAATTAGACCAGGAATGTGTATCAACAAAGTAAATACTGTCATTTCTGATTACATGTTTGCTCTATTCGAGAACAAAACATTGTACCCAGCATTGTGGCTTGCTTCAAGAACTTGTAACTGGTCTCGAATGTCATCTGTTGCAGTGGGGAGCTGTTGGACTGAATACCAAACCGGTTGAGAGGCTTGTACACCCCCTCAAAACACATGTAGTCAGCCACTAGAGAGAGATGACGTGGGTCCACCTCAATACCTGCAAAAAGAAGCAACAATGAAACGAGTGGTCCAGTGTAAAGGCATTTGTTTTCCAAAAGCCTTTAAAGCTTTATTACCGTAAACAGCAAACACATCCTTAATCTCTTTCTCAATGACCCTGAGGGCCACCTCAATGCCATACGTGTTGGCCATGGCGTGAACCTCATTGGAGTATAACCGGTTCAGGTCCAGGATCTAAAACAAAAAAGAGGTTTTACATTTTGCAAGTCTTTTTTGGTTCAAAGGAGATATTTTAATATCTTAAAACTCATATGGAGTGCATTGGACTCACATCAGCATGTCGGAACAGCTCCTGCATGTTAATTCCCTCCGTGTTCAGCACTAGCTCTTTGCTTCCGTCTTTTTTGGTGACCTCATTTAGCAGGCAGCGTGTGATGCCCTTGGTCTCCATGATCACAGCATTCTGGGCCTGCTTCACCACCACTGATGTGAGGTCAAAGTGCACTTTAGTGATGGGTAGGACCAGGGTAAGCTGTAATACAGAAGGAAAAAAACACTGTGAACCTCCTCAATGCCCATATTAATATGGCATACTATA
Organism: Xyrauchen texanus; assembly: GCF_025860055.1. Lineage (NCBI taxonomy): Eukaryota > Metazoa > Chordata > Actinopteri > Cypriniformes > Catostomidae > Xyrauchen > Xyrauchen texanus. Next base: position 6,856,540 of record NC_068298.1, on the reverse strand, counting down.
GCATTTTAACGGTAACATTTTACAAAAAGGTTCTATTCAATAACATTAGTAAATGCATTACATGTCGTAAACTGAAAATGAACAATATTTCATTACAGCATTTATTACTCTTGGTTATTGTTAATTTATGACAAAGCAATTGTTCATTAGTTCATGAAAGTTTGTCATGCAATAAAGTTAACATATACAATGTTTCATTTGAAAAACACATTAGTATGTTGAAATTAACATTAACCAAATGTAATACATGCTGTAAAAGTATTGTTCATTGCTAGTTTATCCAAACGAATGTAGTTAATGAATGTAAACAAACAACCTCATTGTAAACTGTTTCCATTTTTACTAGTGGTTGACCGAATTTTTTATTTTGTTTTCCAAATGGCAAAAAAAAAAACTTTATCTAGGTATCAGGGTGGCCGAAGTAATAAACAATAGGATACAGATTATATATAGGATACAATACAATTCATTAATAGCAAATGAAATTGTGGAAATTAACACTTATTTTGCACAAAAATTCCCTAAAGAATTCACACTAACACACACATAAAAAACCCTATGCCATCCCATTTGTGTATGACTTTCTTTCTTCTGCGGAACACAAAATAATTTTAGCTGATTCCATGGAATGCAAGTGAATGGTGACCAAAACTTTGAAGCTCCAAAAAGCACATAAAGGCAGCATAAAAGTAATTTAAACGACTCCAATGGTTTTATCCATTTTCTCTTAAGTGATCCAGTTGGTCTTATGTGAGAACACACCAAAATATAACTCATTTTTCACTACCATACCATTGCAGTCTTTATGTGCTTTTTGGAGCTTCACAGTTTTGGTCACCATTCACTTGAATTGTATGGACCTACAGAGCTGAAATATTCTTGTAAAAATCTTTATGTTCTACAGAAGAAACTCATCAGGGATGGCATGAGGGTGAGTAAATTATGGGTGAACTATCACTAACTAATTTCCATGATTCTCCCAGGCCTGGAAATCCCTATTATTCCAGGTTTTCTATAACCGTAGGAATCCAAATAATTGGAAAATATCCACATATTGGCTAATAAATTGCCCTGGCTGATAAGTTGGTCTATCACAAATTTTTCGGGTATGAATATCAGAAAATAAGAACATAATTGATCAAAATAACTGGTACGTATTAAACTGGTACATTCCTACTGAAATGATTCATCAAAATGAAATGAACTGAGTTAATAGCTCACAAGCACATGATATGTACATACCTCACACCACAGGCCATTTATTGTGTCGTATTTGTAATCCTCAATGGCAGAGTTTATTTGCAGCACAGAATTAATCCTCAGAGACTCCTGTGATTCTTCCTTTAATTGTGTAGTACTCTGGGTCTGGACTGGCGATGGGTTTTCATTGGATCCCTCCTCTTCAGGGAGCTCTGGGGTCCCTGCCTCTTCCTGTGTGTCCTTAGCAACATCCTCTCGTTCATCATCGCTGCCCTCCTCTCCCTCCTCGCTCTCATAGTCCACCTGATCACAAACAACAGCTTCATTTTCATGTGGCTGTGTGTTCATCTGTCCCTCTTCATCATGGTATTGTTTAAAATCAGATTAGCACACCTACATTTGAGCAATAGTAATAGTACTGCTTGCTTTAGCAAACACAATTAATTATAATACTTTCTGGCAAAATGAGATACCGACCATAGATACTCTAAGTGAGCTGCTTTCATACCTCTTCTTCTTGTTTCTTTTTCCTCCTGCTATCTGTTGCATCAGCATCTCCCTCGTTTGCCTCGTCATCCACAATTCTGCTGTTTTCTGCATCCTCATCGCCACCGTCCTGTGAAATCAAACATACTGCTGTTGTAACCTCTATATGACATCATAACATGTATACACTGTGTTCTGGCAGTGTACCTCTCTTCCCGGAGTGCTGTTTACATCTAGCTCGCCTTCTCTCGCCGTGGCCCTGCGAGTCTCCACCACACTGATGGATGCCAGTTTAGCGTTCAGCTTCTTAATGGCATCACACATCAGATGAAAGAATCTACAACACATAAATAAGCAAATAAGATTCCTGCAAAATCATTGATATTGTTGAGCAGTGTTGGGGTGTTGTTAACTAAAAGTAGCAACGCAACTAACTGAACAACATTTTTCCTGTAGTGTGACTGTTACTTCTTTTTCAGTAACAAACAACTTTTTCCAACGAATAGTGCTTTAGAGTCACAAAATATTTTTCACATTGAATTGCAAATGCAACAATAAAGCAGAGGGAGTAATCAAGCACACTAACCTAAACCTCCACTCTCTCTCTTATTTAGTGCAGTGAAAACCAAATGATTTTAAGAAATTGTTCACCTAAAAGTGAAAATTCTCTCATTTTTGCTATCCCAGATATGTATGACTTTCTTTGTTCTGCAAAACACAAATTCAGATTTTTATAAGAATATCTCAGCTCTGTTGGTCCTCACAATGCAAGTGAATGGTGGACAGAACTTTTAAGGTTCAAAAAGCATAAAGGCAGCAGAAATGTAGTTCAATTTACTCCAGTGGTCTAAACTGTATCTTCAGAAACAATATAATAGTTGTGGGAGAGAAACAGATGAATATTAAAAGTTTTACTATAAACTGTCCTCCCTGGTCAGTAGGTTGCGATATGCATGAACAATGTGAATTGCCCACAAACAAAAGAATGAAGTAAAAGTGTAGACGTACTGTATAATACAAAGGACTTAAATATTGATCTGTTTCTCATCCACACCTATCATATCACTTCTGAAGATACGGATTTAAACACTGGGAGTCTTATGGATTACTTTAATGCTCCTTTTGTGATTTTTGGAGCTTCAAAGTCCTGGCCACCATTCACTTGCATTGTATGTACCTAGAGAGCTGAAATATTCTTATTCAAACCTTTGTGTTCCTCAGAAGAAAGTCATACACATCTGTGATGGCATGAGGGTGAGTAAATGATGGGAGAACTTTCATTTTTGGGTGAATTATCCATTTAAGTGAATCCATTCATTTGGACAGTTTATGTAAATGGCAGAAACAATGGTTTTGATATAATTCAGCTACGTATGTAACCTCTGTTCTCTTACGACTCAGTACACTTGACATTGCGTCAGGAAGCTGACGCTATGGGGAACAGAGTCCCATCATGCCGCACTACACAACATAACCTTCCAGAGAGGAGACATGGTGCTGCAGTCCCGCGGGATGGGGGCAAACATGAGTATGCTGCAAGTGAATGACCGTCATGGTATGCCAGGGGCAATTTCGCAATTTTGATGAAAGTCAGACGTCCATCACACACCTTGCCCCAAACTGTGTTGGATGCATCTGTGAGTCAGCACTTTTCTTCTGAAAATTTGACCCAGCATAACACCCTGTTGGTTGAAGCCTGTCGCTGTCCATGGTGCTAGAGTAGCCATGCACATGCGCCCGAGGCTCCAGGCACAATGTGGAACATCGCTTGAGCCAGTACTGGAGATGTCTCATTACATTTACATTTTACATTTATGCATTTGGCAGACGCTTTTATCCAAAGCAATTTACAGTGCACTTATTACAGGGACAATCCCCCCAGAGCAACCTGGATTAAGTGTCTTGCTCAAGGACACAATGGTGGTGGCTGTGGGGATCGAACCAGCAACCGTCTGATTACCAGTTATGTGCTTTAGTCCACTACGCCACCACCACTCCATGTCTCCTGCTTATGATGACGGATGCAGCCACCATAAAACACAAATAATCTCTGAAATGACTTCAGTGGTAATGTTTTCCCAGTTTGAACTGAGACAGACACCAAAGAATGGTCTGTACTTGCTCATCCATGAGGTGCGTGCATGCCCACGGAGTTGAGACAAGGTCCTAAAAAGGAGATTTACTGGCTGAGGAAAAGTGTAATAACCAATCGTCGAAGGGGCTGCAATGTCATTCATTGACCACTCGTCAGATGCAGCGAGAGATATAACATCATCCCCAGCACCAGAACCGCCAAACGTGACGAGGCAGTGCGCTCCCTGCAGAGGGCCAAAGCTCGTCATGTACATACTTTATCAGCATAGATGCTGTATATGAAGATCGTGGGCGCTTGCCGTCACGAGATCCACCTCAAATTCATCCTGCTACACCTCGCAGTCCCGCCATGCCTCCTTGTATGATCCCTCTCGTGGGAGGGCAAGAGAGGCTGAATCGTCACTCTGAACAAGGGTTATTCGTGAGAGAAGTGTCTTGAGACTCAGGCCCTCAAAATGAGGGCAGTCTGTCCCTATGAGAGCTGTCTCTGTGTGGGCGCGGCCCAGACAGCGAATGCAGCTCTCATGCTGATCTGACAGCGGGATTTGTCCCTTGCATAATGAACACTTACGGAACGATATATTTAAAAAGACTCAAACATACATATACACACACGTTATATATATATATATATATGTATACATACATACACACACATACACACATACACAATATCACAATAGCTTAGAAGGACACAAATCAGGAATAAGTAAGCTGAAATGGACTAAATGTTCACCGGAACACTGGAGGGGAGCAGAGGTTCTTTTCACTGTCGTGAAGATCCCGCCTGCTGACTCATGTATATCGACGGCGTAGCAGTAAAAGGCTTCTAGACAAGAGATGAATCGCTCTCTTAAAGGAATAAAATTCTGAGGAATAGTGTTTGCTCGCCGCTTTTATACTGGACAGCTTTGCGCCTAAAAGGGCGGGGCTTAAACACCATAGCCAATTTTTGAATTGCCGTTATTGTATAAAGATTTCAAGTAGGTAGTATAGAAGGACATTCCCCATAGCGACAAGTTCCCCAAGTTAAAAAATATATCCGATTGTTATACATCTAAAAAATAGAATTTTTTAAATAGCTTTAATGTTTGCTAGTGTAGCTAACTACTTTTTTTTAAAACAGTAGCTTGACTGTAGTTTAACTCTTAAGTTATGAGAAGCTAGAGTTTCAAAGTTGATTCCCCACACTGTTGATGAGTGATTGAATGTTTTTCAAAAGTACCTTTGCTCCATGTATTGAAGGATCTGTTGTGGAATGAGCAGCTTGTCTTGCTGGTATCGTTCAGGAGGCAGGAAGTGGAAAGTGAGTTTGAAGACTCTTGATTTCTGTCTCTTTTTCCCTTCTACACGGAAAGTTTCCATCACATCCACCTTGTGAAGCACCTGTACTCAGAACACAATCAAGACCACAGAAGCATTTATATGCTATATTTCTATGTATATTATGAAAGTGAATGAGGACTGGGGCTATCAAGCTCCACATGACAAGAAAAAGCATCATAACAGCAATTTTATCACATTAAATCATGGTAACACATATAATGCTTACATTTTGTGGCTATTGAAATGGTGTGTATTTTAGCATTTATAAACTAACCTAATTGACTTACATTGTAAGTGCCTGACTGTAACCACTTTTTTTAACAAACAGAGGGCGAGTCAATAGCTTTTCTGTGGTAATCAACATTATGCCATAAATGCTATTAATTATGCTAAAATTATGTTGAACCCGGAATGTTCCTTTAAATGTGTATGTTTATAAACAAGTGACAGGAATGAACATAACAGGATTTGGAATATCCGTTTTGTCATTGCATGCTCATCTCAATATGCCAATAACTTTGAGGTAAAGAAAATATGTCTTGACATGACCAAAGATCATTGGTGACAATAATGATGTGCACCAAATAATGAACTTGCATAGTCAAAATACTGTATATTGACACAAATAAGCATTGAACCAGTTCTGCTCACCTCTGACAAACACACACGTGTTAGCTTTTTACGTAGCATCTTAACACGCTTCATGGCTTTCTTGTTCATAAGAACTGGAATACTCATCATGGGGGTTTTGATGTTCGCACTGGCAATCATGAGGATTTCTCTCAATCTGTGAAAAATGATTTTAAATGTGAATGTGTACTGCATTCAAGATAAAAATCTTAAAGTCAAGTATTTTTTATGTCAAAATACTTCTATTCCATTTTAAAATGCAGCGACTACTATCAGCTATTTGTAGGTTGATTTGGAAAGTGTAAACATTGTGAATATCAAAGCATTCCTCTGTTTGTTTGAGCATCCTGACCAGCTCCATACAGCAACATTGAGTCCACCGATGGTGCAAGTTTGAGGTGGCACAATCTGTTTGATCGACCAATGAAAAACAGGGGAAGTGTATACAATACAGAAACAATAACCGTCTAAAATGGTCAGTATCTCCGGGATCTAACATATTTGCGAAGCATCATCTAAATCTTCAGGATTTGTGAGTGCAATCCCACCTGGGAATCCCCAGGGTGACGTTCATCTCTCCTCTGCCTGCAAAGTGGAAGGTGTTGAGAGTCATTTGTGTGGAGGGTTCACCGACGCTCTGAGCGGCCAGCAACCCCACGGCCTCTCCTGGATCACACAGAGCACGCTGCCACTTTAACTGCAGGAGACTTCGCAATCTGACAACAGAGAAAGAGAACATGAACCAGACAATAATAACAAACTGAAGAAACTCAAATGAAGACATTATAGTTTACATAGTATCCAAATTTGCCACAAAATATAAAGCTGCAAATGTAGTGGGTGTTTAAATGGCTGGTGGTAATACCCATATCTAGAGAGCAGGATGGCCAATATACTGTATATAATATTATTACATGGTTTTCTGGAGCACTCTATTCTGATTGGACAATTGCGCCATTGAACGGTCAGATATTACTCAATAATGACCACACTTTATCCTCAGAGTATTGAGAGTCATCTTTCTTTCTTCTTGTATCACTCTTCTCATCAAGTAAGCTAATAAAATTATTTCAACTCAAATCAATATTTTATTTCCATTTATTTGGCAAGTATTTGTGTAATAAGTGGGATAATGAGCAGTCAGACGGATATATTTGCAATAAAAAAAAAAAAAAAAAAAACTTAATTCGGACACAAACCGGAGGTGGAATTCAGCCGTTTCTGGAGACTCTGCGATCTCTCTTAAATTAAATGCAACTTTTCATCTAAGGGTGTCGATTTAGTGTGATAAATCAGTGCAATTATTAATTACATATATATAAAGCAAGCCTGAGTTTCGCTTACTGCCCCTGCTGAAAATGGGTGGTACTACATGCTTAAGTATTCCATATTACAGTTTGGGGTCGAGATTCATTGTGTTGCCTTTTTAACAACTTTTATTTATATATATAAATAAAAGTTGTTAAAATGGTAACGCAATGAATCTCGACCCCAAACTGTAATATGGAATACTTAAGCATGTAGTACCACCCATTTTCAGCAGGGGGCAGTAAGCGAAACTCAGGCTTGCTTGACACTAGCGACAGCACAAGATGAGAAAACGTTCTTGCGTCAAACTTATCTGGACGAGCGCAATTTCAAATGTAGGGATTCGAGACGTGTTTTTCAAAGTTTCAATCTATGTTTAACTTGAAAAAGCAACCTAAAAACGCCTTTTTATGACTTTCATTTTTGGGCGAACAATCCATTTAAGTTAAATAATATGGAAATAAACAATATATTGCCTTCTAAAGCCACTTTTTATATTGTCTTATCAAAGCTTTATCAAAGCTGTCAAAATAATGTAATGCATTTGAATTATCTGAATTTAAATTTTTATAATATACTGTATATCATAGTTAAAATGATCTGAATCATCATATATTGAATTATGGTTATTTAAGGACCTTTCTCGGCAGAAATTTATATATGCGATAAAATTGTGATTAATCAGCATATCATGTAATTAATCAAATTTTTTTTTAAATTAAATTATATACTTGTATCTGTGTAATAAGCAGGATAATATACAGTCAGCTGGTAATCTACAGTAAACTTCAAACCACCCTGTCAGAGTTTATTTTGTGATAATGACCTGTAGATTTTCCCTTTCAAATTGAATGATGCAAATACATTATAATTTGCTAAATTTATATCAATGATTATTTTGCACAATATGTACTCAAAATTCACCAAAACAACATTTGAAAACAGATCATGTTCACTATCAACTGGCAAGGCTGTAGGTAGATTTTAGAACTGACACAAGGCAGAATGACCCCTTCTGTTGATCAGCCAATCAGGCACAGTTTTCAGCCAATGCTGATAATCTCACAATGGCTAATTAATCAGCCTGGCTAAAATATACTGCTGACCATCACTAGTCAAAATGTGTCCTGATTGGCTGTGGTTTTGTCAATTTATAAAGCATACTTTCCAGTAATTAATGACTTGAATGAAATATTGAAGTCACTCTAAATGCATCTAGTTACGGGACAAGGTTTGATTCTTATGTATTTACAAACATATATAACATATTTAGGGGTAGTGGTGGCTCAGCGGTTGAGGCTCAGGGTTCAAGCCCCAGCACCACCAAGATGCCACTGTTGGGCCTTGAGCAAGGCCCTTAACCCTATCTGCTCCAGGGGTGCTGTATCATGGCTGACCCCAGCTTAGCTGGGATATGTGAAAACTAATAAATTTCACTGTATAGATGCAAAAAACTGTGTGTATAATGTGTGACCTAAATAAAGGATTCTATTCTTACCTATCTGTGTCAAATGATTGAAATTCCTGCTTAACGTTGAACTGATTCAGGTAAGACTCAACAATGGAGTCAAAAGTTTCAGACACTGAACCGAAGCAGATGTCCGGCCGGTAAAGGGCCAGACACGGGTCTGGACAATGAGAGCTCTTCTTCAAATACTTCATACGGCCAGACTCATCAAGAGATCTCCACTTCTCCACAAGCTACAAACAATGAGAAAACGGTTCATATATTCAAGTATATTAAATCCTATGTTATTTTGAAAATTTTTGGAAATCCTTGCTCAAATGCATGCACGTTTGTCCCATTTTGTCCAATTAAAATACATTCATTAATTATTTATCTTCTGTCTGTACAGCTACAGGAGGTTTGGCTGATTGTTTGATAAATACATTATCCAAGTGCTGCACAGAATGTCATCCCTTCAGACATTCACAAACTAAACCATTCTGTACCTGTAAAGTGGCTTCTTCTCTCCCTTTGGCCAGTTCCTGGCCCTCAGTTTGAGTCTTTAATTTGCCCAGTTTTTTTTGGGAATACAGCAGGAAGGCGCTGTCTCTGGGTGAGAGGCGTTCATGTTTGGCTTTCCATCTCTTTATTGCATTAAAGTGATTAAACGTAGCCTGTGGGTCCATTTTAGCCAGAACTTCATCCAAGCACTTAGACTTTCTTATGACCTAGAAAACAAGAAATTCAATCAGCCATATTAAATATTACTTATAGAAGAGCAATATTCATTCCATGCAAGACAAATTTAGCATAGTTTACAATCATCTACGCTGCCCTAAAAAGCCAAAATGCTTATTTTTTTTCTGAATCTGAACATAGATGAGCCAAACCAGTCTCTAACAAGACTGATCATAACTCAGTTTCAAAACAATGAGTGGTTAATGCATGCCTTTGCATGCCAGAGTGTGCAGTACCTCGTAGTTGTCTTTGATGAAAGGGAACTGCCGTGGCTGTAGAAACTGTGTCTTGGGAATATCCAGTCCATCCTCTCCGTAGAGAAACTGAACCACACTCCCATCACTGTCTCTCACAGTCAGATCATACTGTACCACGAGACCCTCTAGATGCTTGATTACACACCTGAAACACACACAATCACCAAAGATTTGCAGACAGATAATATATAGTAGTCTATATCAGTATACAATCAACCACCATAAAAAAAATGAAAATTGTAAGGGATTTATACAAGATGTCTGTGAGCGTTTACTGAATAAACTCATTCGGTTTTACCTCTGCAGATAACCAGATCGACTGGTTTTGACAGCAGTGTCCACAAGACCCTCACGACCAGCCATACAATGGAAAAAGAACTCCTAAAAATAAAGAGATGCATCCAGGTAAGATAAAGGTATTTTGTACCAGATAACCAAATGTCAATGATTCTACAAACAATAACTACTACTCCGCCGACATGAGCGGGCAATAGGGCTGGGCAATATATCATATATTGATGATATTTATATGATTTCGTTGGTGATATAAAATTGTGAATATCATATTTATGTGAATGCGCTTTAATTTGACAACTAAGTTGTAAAGACCGCAGCAGTCCCTTTGTCACAACTCATGCCACAAGAGAATAAGTGCAACAAATGTACTTGCATTAGAGGAATAGTTCATCCAAAAATGAAAATGTTCTCATAATTTACTCCCCCTCATGCAATTCCAGATGTGTGTGACTTACTTTCTTCAGCAGAACACAAACAAAGATTTTTAGAAGAATATCTCGGCTCTGTAGGCCCATATAATGCATTTGAATGGTGACCAAAACTTCATGGTGACGCTCCAAAAATCCCCAAAAAGCAGCATAAAAGTAATCCATATGACTCTAGTGGTTTAATCCATGTCTACTGAAGTGATCCAGTCTGTTTTGGATAAGAACAGACCAAAATATAACCCTTTTTTTTAACTGTAAATCTCTAGGCACAATCATGATTTGAAGCTCAACTACATTTCCTAGTGCATGACACATGTACAGAGTGCTAGATGGTGCTGGGAAGTGTAATCGTGCTTGAAATCATGATTACCAAGGAGTCTGCTGATGCCAATATTTATAGTGAAAAAAGGAATCATATTTTGGTCTGTTCTTTCACAAAACCACTCAGAAGAAATTGAATAAACCACTTGAGTCGTATGGATTCGCCTTTATGCGCTTTTTGGAGCTTTACTAAGAAGAAGAATTTTTTTATTCACATACGCATACATATATATTCATATGCACTTAAGATAAAACAAATAACAAAGAAGTGATCATGCATGTGAACTGGTCCCCAAAGAAGCTATCTAAAGCTTATACTCACGGGCCATGACAATAAAAAAAAAATACATATATATATATAAAAATAAAATAAAAAATGAATTAATGTGTGGCCTACATATAAAACATTTCATACATAACATTCAAACAACACATAATAGGGGATCCCATTTAACAAGTACAATTTTGTTGACAGTTTACCTTGAGGTTGTAAGAGTAACACTGACATACATGCAGAGTGAGAAGTAGTACATACATCAAGAAGATGAATACAAGCTTAATAGTTGTTTCTTGAGATTTTTTTTAAAAGGAAAAAAAAGAGCTTGAATTTTTCAAATTTTCATCCAGCTCGTTCCAAATCCGCGTTTTGGATCAGCTTCCAAGTTTTGGTCACCATTCACTTGCACTGTGAGGAACTACAGAGCTGAGATATTCTTCTAAATATCACTTGTGTTTTTCAAAAGAAAAAAAGTCACATCTGGGATGTCATAAGGATGAGAGAATTTTCATTTTTGGGAGAACTTTTCTTTTAAAATGTTTAAGTAAATAATATAACTTAATTGTTATAACTTGTTATATTGGTGCATCTCAGTAAAAATGGCTACATTTTATTACAAACAGTCTAGAAGACATGCCTTGATTATTTCTACATTTTATTACTGTTTTTGTTCTAACTTCTTACATAAACATGCTTAATCCAGTTTGCTACAATAGCTTGGTTTGGTTTGCATGATGATTCCACTAATTGAGAAAAAAAAGCCATTACACAAAAGAGCTAATATCTAAATATCAACACAAATATTGTTGAAAAAGACTGATAAATATTGAGACTTATTTACAGCATTTACAAGTATTTAAGTTTGAACGTACAGGAGGCTTGATGCCCGTCAGGAATCTGCCCGTGACAAATCCTCCAGAGCGCGGCTGAGGTTCATAGGGCTGAAAACAGGGCAGAGATTTCCCAGAAGGCATCAGTGGCGGCCGGCGGCCTTCCAACTCGATTTGACCCAACAAACACGAGATCTGCACAAACACAGTTCAGGCCGACAGATCAAAACACATGATCAAATCAGTAGACAAGCAAATAAACAACTGCATATCCAAAAACATAAATACAATTTTTTTTTTTACCTGCATGGTATTAACAGTTGAACCTTTCGCTCCAGACTGCACCATGAGCTGTAGGTTGTTTTCAGGAAAGGGGCGGTGGAGACCCAGCGGCATGCACACCTGATGACAACAACATCACATGAGGTCTGAGTAGGGATGTCGCAATTACACGATTTCACAATTAACCGTGATTAAAATGGTCACGGTAAATAAACCATAAGAATTTGAAAGCTACGGCTAAAAATCAGAAAAATCAAACATGTTATCCATTTAAATTATTTTTTTACCGAAAATGAGTCTTTCGGTGTGGGTCTAAGTACTTCCTGCCCTCTGCCTGGCTGGTCTGTGAGGCAGTTACTATGGTAACGGAGGTGATTGTCTAGGTAAGGCAGGGCGTGTGTAGAACGGGAACTTTTAGTGCACGTGAAACTCTCAAAAAAAATCAGCTATCGGAGCATTTTGTCTATCTAAAAAATGAAACAGTAGTTGTTGAAGACGGGTATCCAGTATGCAAAACGTGCAGACGAAAAGTGCCAGCAAAAGCAGTGAAAACATCTAATATGTTCCAGCACCTGAAGGATCACATCCAGAGATTCATGCCTAGATGAAGGTAATCATTTTACAAACACAGTAAATATTATATTTAGTGAACTACTTAACTTTTGGTAAAGTCAAACACTGAATTGAAACTGTAAAGAGTTGTTTAAGTTTAAAGAGGAGGGGTTCGCTTTATATTGTGAACGTGATGCCTCTAAATAGTTTTTCCTACTTGAATAAGATTTCAGTGAGCGTAAATGTGCTGTGATTATCCAGCTGATCGTTAGATTACTAAATAAAGAAAGAAGGTTCTCCTAGCCTGACACCGTTTTATTTTGAACTAGGGCTGTCAATCGATTAACATTTTTAATCGAATTAATTACATGGCGTCCCGATTAATTAATCGCGATTAATCGCATATACAAATATTTGCTGAGAAAGCCCCTCATATAACAATAATTCAATATATAATGATTATACATATTTATATCAATATATAATTATACATAGTGATCTTTAAATATTTAAAAATTACATATATATATATATATATATATATAATAAATAATAAAAAATATTCAGATAATTAAAATACATTACATTCTTGTGGCAGAAGGGTTCATTATTGATAAGTCAATACAAAAAGCGGTTTTAGAATACAATGTATTGTTTACTTCCATATTATTGATCATAAGTCAATCACTGACACACAGTTCACAGCAATCCATTTCACAAGTGAATTTGTCAATCAGTTCCAGATTTATTATGAGGGCTTGTTTAAGAACCCGTCAATTTACACGGTGCTTGTGTAGCATCTCGGGTGTGTTGCGTCATAAACATAAAATGTTTAGGTCATTGTGTCAAGTTAAATATAGTTTAATACTCAATCTTTAAACACATCTTGAGATCCCTTAGTTCGCATTTGCACTCCTTCAAGTGTTGCATGTTTGTGTTGTTCTGTCTACTGAAGTGTTTTCTTCACTTTATAAACTGTGTGTTGCTCATACAGCTGAAATTTCGCTTACTGCCCTCTGGAGTAAACAGGCGGTACTACAAGCTTGCGTTTCTCAGGAATCTTCCTTATTATGGTCCGGAGGGGGCATTGCACTGAATGAACGTGTTAAATTGACAGCCGGTTTTAAACGTATGTTTTAAGTTATAGTTGTTTTTTTAATTTTAATTTTACATTTTATTTTTATTTCTTGAAAGGGTATACATACTTTTTTGTTGAAAAGGTACAGTACATTTTTGTGTCAGAGGGCAGATAGAGAAAATTGCAAAAACTTAAATACAAGTACTTTACCTACTTGTTTTCAACTTGTTTTCAGTTAAAAGTATATGTTAAATGCATGTCCTAACGAATGCTGCAATAAAAATTAAGTTGTGATATGTTTGTGGAGGTTTTTATTGTTGCATAATAGGTACATTTGCAGATAATCGTAAAAATCGTACCATAAAAAATTCACATCGTGACATCCCTAGGTCCGAGTATTGTCAAGCATGTTTTTTCCACGGCAAGAAAGAATACATTGAGCTTGCTGAAGTTTTTAAAGTACTTGCAGCAAAGATTAGAGTTTAGGTTTGTACCTTGTTGATGCTGTTGTTCACTTGATTGACCTCCTCCTTGAACTTCAGGTCCACCATGTTGAAATCTCTCTGGTCAGTGTTCAGATGGGCATCTTGCCATCGTTCCCTGGCCTCGTTCTCTCCAGTAGCTGAAGGCAAATTAAATGCCGCCTTCAGAGCCTGTTTTAAAACATGAGTAAATTAAAATGAGCCAGTGTTGACTGACATGATCAAAAACAATAGTTAATCAGGTTTGAAATACAACGGAAGAGCTTTCTTAAGTTAAAGGGATAGTTCACCCAATGATGACATTGTGACTTTGTGTCTTGTGACAGATTGGGATGCCCAAGTTTGAATATGATTAAAAAAAGACTTAAATTTCAGTCTGTTTTTTTGAAGCTCTCTTATGACAATCTGCTTTCATTGAATGTAAAAGACCAGCATCAACATTGTTCAAAGCATCTCCGCAGAAGAAATTCCTACATATCTGGAATGACATGAGGGTCGGAATATTACCACAGAGCTTTCATGTGTGGGTGAACTATCCCTTTAATCATGGACTGCCAGAGTCTACCTTGGAGCCACATTTTAATGATTCTTTGATGATTTTTCTCCTTTGTTTGTTGGCTCCATCTTTTACTAGAATGTCCTCAACACCTGTCAGAAACAAAGTATGTTGTTTTTACACAGCAAATATGTCCCACTTTGCCTGTTCAGGTAAGTTAAGATCAGTTGGTGTTGATGTGATTATACCCAAGGTGAAACCACGGTAAAGCTGCAGGTAGGCAGTGAAGAGTCGTGCCAGACAGCTGAGCAGTTTGCCGCTGGTCTCTCCGCCGTAGAGTTCATAACAACAGTGAACCAGACCGTACGCAGAGCTGCCATAATGAGCTTTATCCAGAACCCCGAGCAAAAGCTCTCCCTGACGAATCACCACCTGCACAACACATGACAAAATGTTACTACGGACTATTAGACACTGTTACAATCTACTCTACAAACTACAACAAATACATTCATTACATAACTATGGACATTGCTAAGATCTTTTAAACTGAAAGTGACAAAAATTAACACAAAGAATACATTTAGGCATGTTCCAGTAAGTTACCTGAGATTCACACATAATATCTGGATTGTAACCTGGAACAGCTCTGGGAGGCTCCTTCACCCAGGCTTTACCAGGAATCTTTGCCTTTCCCAAAAGGTTCAAAGGGATGTGGTTTTCAGGAATGACATTCAGCAATAGGGTCGATACCACCTGGAAAAGACAATTGTAAAGTTTGCATTTATCCAAGTACAAATAAGAGCTTTAGTTCATCTTTATTTATTGATATAATTTCAAAAGAAATTATCAGGGAGAACGGGACACGATGCAGGCTGGACTCAAACCGGTCACCTGCATGAGTACCACAGCTTAAAGGGAAAGGTCAACCGAAATAGAAAATTCTCTCATCATTTACTCACCCTTGTCATCCCAGATGTATGTGACTTACTTTCTTCTGCTGAACACAAATTAAGATTTTTAGTAGAACATTTCTGCTCTATAGGTTCATATAATGCAAGTGAATGTTGGACAAAACTTTGAAGCTCCAAAAGGGACATAAAGGCAGGATAACATTTTTCCATAAGACTTAATGTCTTCAGAAGCAATATGATGGTGTGGGAGAGAAACAGATCAATATTTCAGTCAATTGTTTACTATCAATCTCATCCTTTGACCAGCCCCGACCAATAGGTGGCTGACTGTGGTAGTGAAAGTGAAGGTGGAGATTTATAGTAAAAAAAGGACTGAAATATTGATCTGTTTCTCACATACACCTATCATGTCGCTTCTGAAGTCATCAATATATCCACTGGAGTCGTATGGATTACTTCTATGCTGCCTTTATGTCTCTTTTTGACCTTCAAAGTTCTGTCCACCATACCCTTGCATTGTGAAGACCTATAGAGCTGAAGTATTCTTCTAAAAATCTTTATTTTCCGCAGATGAAAGAACGTCATACACATCTGGGATGGCATGAGTGTAAATAAATGAAGAGAAATTAACTTTTTGGGTGAATTATCCCTTTAAAAAGCTCTGATGCTGTTGTGGTCTTCTTAAATACCGCTGAGTGCCTAACATTGGACTGAGTATCACATATCACAGATTACCTGTTTGCCAGTCCAGAGCACAACTGGTTTAATGAGTGCAGGGGGGAGGAGCTTCACTCTGCCAATCTTGTCCGTCAAGCCTCTGTAGATTAAAGCGGTGTACTGATCCCGTGTAAAAAAACAGCCACGGATGGTCATGCTGGTGCCGGACACCATGTGATCCTGAATCAGACCAGCCAGCGGCTTCCCGTCCTATACAAGTTGTAGAGACCAATATGTCATAATACAATACTTCCAGTAATTCCAACAACAACAAAAAAAGCTTTAAAGTTATGCATCAAATTTCAAGGCTTTAAACATAAAACCAATCCAAGATGCAGCTTGACTTAAAAAGAAACCCAAAATAAAATACCATAATCTTTTCAAATGGTTTCATTTCACATTATTTTGCTTGGGTTTCACTTGGGAATGCATCTTATTATAGATGTTAAATGCATTCCAAATGCCATTTCAAGTCGTCTTTAAATAAAAATGAAAATTTAAAATGAAGACTCACTTTAGGCACCAAGTACTGTTGGTCTGTGCTCACTAGCGTGTAGGCCTCAGCACGTCCCAGCTCACTCTGAGGGAAGTGAGCGTTCATCTCATCACCGTCAAAGTCAGCATTGTAGGCTTTACAGTTAGCATAATGTAACCGGAGCACTTTCTCTCCGGGCAGGATCCGAGCGCAGTGAGCCTGGATAGATGGTCTGTGAAGAGTGGGCTGACGATTTAACAGCAGCACGTCTCCGTTCTTAATGTGACGATTGACCTATGAAAGAAGAGCATTAGTTAATCAATGCACTAACAATAAAAACACAAAAATGTACCACGATAATATCAAGTTACATGGTACTACCATGGCATTCTTTGAAGAATCGTGTTAAAATAATTGCAATGTACCATCACTGCACTATGGTACCACCACAGTAAATTTAATAAGAGTTGCATCCTCAAATATACATCACAAAAAAATAACAAAATAATTTAAACAAATCACCTGCCTCTAAAAATATGTTGTATTTGCATGAGACTTTAAGGGGCCGGTCACACCAAACACTTAATTGTGACTGTCCATGCAGTGTTTTGTTATAGTTTTTCCAATAGTACTTCATTTTACAGTACGGTTTTAAATTTACGCACTATATAATTACAAACCCTACAGCAATTACTAGGTACTAACCCTAAACCTAACCCCAACCTTAACCCATATAAAGTACCTTACATTACTCTGTATTTTCTTGGTTAAGTACACTGCAAGAATACTGAAAGTACACGTACTGTAAAATAAAGTGCAAACGTTTTTCCTATGTAAACATGCGCTACAATAATGTCTTTAACCGCTGCGGCATGTTTTAAACACGTCATTTTTAAAATGTGTCTTTTTTTCTTTTAAGAACAAGAACACATTCAGTCAGAATTAACATTAACTGGCTTTACAGATGACTGGGCACTTAATCAAATTTTATTTTCTATAACGATTTTGGCTTCCAACGATTATGAAAACAAGATAACCAACTTTAAAACTACTTTATTAATGCATTGTCCAAATTAGCTGTGAATTTACACATTTAGAGCATTAAGACATTTGTTTCGCCCTCACCAAACTCGAAAAGTTATGTGCCAATCAGAACATATTTGGTGTTTGATAGACCACTATGCCCAACTGAATTTTGGACCAGTTAAATCTTTATGTGGGCCGGGCTTCCCAGTGTGATCAAAACAGAAACAGAAACCAAAATGACTTGTGACACGCTGTTGACAGTCGTGGCTGGATAGTTCAAATCTCGGGTTAGAGATGTAATTTGATGCTTTAACTTTAAATGTAAAATGTTTGTGTAAATTTCAATGTTCTATAAAACATCTTTACAGTGAGAAGGTCTCCGAATATTAGCTTTTTGTTTCTTTGTCAAGTTAATTGACTCACAATCTTCATGGGTATCCTGTGCTGTCCAGTGCTGGGTGTCATGAGCTGTTTGGCAACAGCTTCTCTCTGGGTCAGGTTAGTACTGCTGAGGATGGTTTTGGATCCATCTTCATTAATGACCATAGAGGCTCCAGGGTGAACATTGGGACCATTCAGTACAGCCTGCCGAAGTTCCTTCACATTCCATGGTGTCACTGGCTGTGGGTACGTCAACTTGGTAGCAAATACCTTGAGGAACCACATCACAGATTAAAATGTTTCTCAAAAAACAAAACAGAATTTAGTTTGTCATGGTCAGACAAATGATCAAAACCATCTTTTTGGTTGTTGTGGATTTTCTCCCCCTGTTCTCCCAGTTTGGAATGCCCAATTCCCAATGTGCTCCAAGTCCTCATGGTGGCGTATTGACTTGCCTCAATCCGGGTGGCGGAGGACGAATCTCAGCCGCCTCAACGCCTGAGACCGTCATCCTGTGCATCTTATAACGTGGCTTGTTGAGCACGTTACTGCAGAGATATAGCGTGTGCGGAGGATTCACGCCATCCACAGCGGCATACACGCACAACTCACTACGCACCCCACCGAGAGCGAACCACATTATAGTGATCATGAGGAGGTTACCCTGTCTGACTCTACCTTCCCTAGCAACTGGGCCAATTTGGTTGCTTAGGAGACCCAGCTGGATTCAAACTCGCAACTCCAGGGTTAGAAGCCAGCGTCTTTACCATAGAGCTACCCAGCCCCCCCAGCTATATTTTTGATTTCAACCAAACACCCTTCAGTTACAATAATTTCTATTGTTCAGAAATAATTGAAATATGACACATTTGTCATCTTCACCATTGGTATTCCAATCTCATTGGTTCCGATGTACATGTCAGGACAAATGACAGAGCGAGCGGCGTGATCCACTCGCTTTCCCATCATGTGTTTCCTGAACAAACCCTCTTTCTTCTCCAAGAGCTGAAAGACACATTCAAGATAAAGAGTGTTACATTATTTACTGTTCATTGATTAAAGGAAGTTTGATTATTTTATTATCATAAACGATGAAAGCTAAGGTTCTCCGAAAAAGAAATCAAAGTAAAAATGTGAAGATCTGTCTTCACCTGACGGACTCCAGGGAACTTTTCTGTAATCAGTTTGTCCATGTCACTGTCAAACACAATGTTGACATGACTCTGCAGACGGATCCAGATGTTGTAGAGCTTGTCTGTGAGTGTCAGTCCTGGGATGCCCGTTAAGAAGGTCTGATCTATCTGACTGATCTCTGTAGTTTCACTGGACTGAAGAAACAGAAAAGGCCATGACAGATCACTAACATACCTTTACAGTACACCCAATATAATGGGGCGAAATGTTTCCTGTAACCGTATAGCTTGCATTTGTACTACAGTTCATCTCATGTCTACCAATGTCTCTAAAAATAGAGATATTGAATGTCTATGAATTGTTAAGTTTCCATTTTCAAGAGTAATTATGGTAACACTCTTTATGGATGTACAATTAACCAAAGGGGGAAAAGAAACTGCAAATAGATGCAACAATGAGGTAAACAACAAACAAAGATGCAAA
Source organism: Xyrauchen texanus (assembly GCF_025860055.1). Classification (NCBI taxonomy): domain Eukaryota; kingdom Metazoa; phylum Chordata; class Actinopteri; order Cypriniformes; family Catostomidae; genus Xyrauchen; species Xyrauchen texanus. The sequence continues at coordinate 6,836,881 of NC_068298.1, read as the reverse complement.
CATAAATTTGAGTATAACTGATCGATGTAACATGAGCACCATCAGTCGCAAGAAACCTGTGCTTTCACAACACTAGTCTGTGACAAACAGTGTTGGGTGTAATCTGGGCATGTGCTCCCTAATGACCCAAGTGAGAAACAAATAATACAAAAATATATATATATATATATATGAAAAGTGTTTTCGGCATGACAGCAACACTTAAAATGCAATGCATAGTTTTGTTGAGTTATGATTAGTCTGCCACATTTCAGAATGCAATGACGAGTGAAATCAAGCTTGCGTTGTAAGATGTGTCTGCGTTTATTTAATTGCGTTAAGTATGTTTTGGTCTCTAATTTATTAGTGATTTGCATTACCTAACCTAAAAGTGCACCCCAAGAGTGACATACAAAGTCTTTACTGAAGCAAATCGTAACAGTGACCACAGAACCATGATACTAACTATACTGTGGCAAATTTACACCTCCATAAATTCAGCATATTAATAATTTTCAAAACAACTTCTCACCTGCTCCAACTCCGTCTGTGTGTCCTCAATGGCTTTGGTCTTCTCCGCTGCGATCAGTGCGAGCAGCTTCTGAATAATGAAATTATCCTTTAACACGGCCTGCATGTTCACAGTCTGACCGTTGGTGTACATCTGGTCTCCTACCCGATTAACCGGTCTGTACCTACAAAATAAAAAGAGACAGTTAACCAGTTTATGAAATATGTTTCTTGGAAAGCAGAAAACTTTATTAAAATCACTTCTAAATGACTCCTAAACAGGAAGAGTCATGTGAGACAGGTGAAGTCAGAAGTTTACATACACTTAGGTTGAAATCATTTAAACACATTTTTTAACCACTCCACAGATTTCCTATTAGCAAACTATAGTTTTAGCAAGTCGTATAGGACATCTACATTGTGCATGACATGAGTAATTTCCAACAATTGTTTACAGACAGATTGTTTCACTTTTACGTTTACCTTTATGCATTTGGCAGATGCCTTTATCCAAAGCGACTTACCGTGCACTTATTACAGGGACAATTCCCCCAGAGCAACCTGGAGTTAAGTGCCTTGCTCAAGGACACAATGGTGGTGGCAGTGGGGATCGAACCAGCGACCTTCTGATTAACAGTTATGTGCTTTAGCCCACTACGCCACCACCATATCACAATTCCAGTGGGTCAGAAGTTTACATACACCAAGTTAAACGTGCCTTAAAGCAGCTTGAAATATTCTAGAAATGTATGTCAAGCCTTTAGCTAATTAGCCAATTAGCTTCTGATAGGAGGTGTAATGAATTGGAGGTGTACCTGTAGATGTATTTTAAGGCCTACCTTCAAACTCAGTGCCTCTTTGCTTGCCATCATGGGAAAATCTAAATAAATCAGCCAAGACCTAAAAACCATGCTGCCTTCATACCGCTCTAGAAGGAGATGCATTCGGTCTCCCAAGAAATGAACGTAGTTTGAAAAGTGCAAATCAATCCCAAAACAACAGCAAAAGACATCATGTTGTGGGGTTGCTTTGCTGCAAGGGGAACTGTTGAATATATTGAAGCAACATCTCAAGACATCAGCCATGAAGTTAAAGCTTGGTCGCAAATGGGTCTTCCAAATGGACAATGACCCAAAGTATACCTCCAAAGTTGTGGAAAAATGGCTTAAGGACAAAGTCAAGGTATTGGAGTTTTGTTTGGAGGAATGGGACAAAATTCCAGCAACTTATTGTGAGAAGCTTGTGAAAGGCATGACTTGTCTAAATGTCAGGAATTGTGAAAACCTGTGTTTAAATGTATTTGGTTAAGGTGTATGTAAACCTCTGACTTTAACTGTAGCCACTGACTGTCGGCTAAAAGCACATGTTGTCTGTACACTAGAAAACTGACCTGCATGGAGGAACCACCAGAAGCTCCAAGAAGAAAACTTCATGATTGAAGTCTCTCTCTAAACTGTCCATGTCACACCCTGTGAAGAGATACCTAAGGAAAAAGCCTGGAAGAAATACATAAAACATCTCACAAAACATATTCATATTTCATGCGCAATGCTCATTCCACATTCATCTTTAGACAATATAAATCATACTCAGACAAGCACTTACCTTCTTTCTCCAAAAGTTTGATGACATGCTCTTGAGCTAAACTTGGAGTCAAATATCCACGGTTGGTCAGCTGCAAGTCATCTGGAAATAACAAATGCAAACAGGTTAAAATAATAATAATAGAAAAACATAAACACACTATAAATGCATATAAATTGGCTATATGATCACAATATATCTGTGACCTTATCGGTATTAGATGTTACAGACTTTTTTAATTAATGGTTTGTTTAGGCCAATATTGAAAGCAGATAATGTCACAAATCAACTCAAAGTACAAAATGTCCATCTTTTCTACTTATAGTGTTTTAATGTTTAAACGTTAGTGGAAAAACAAGAAAAACTAGTGATTAGGTATATTTGGCCATTTTTGAGATCATCAGCATCGGCCGATAATTGTGCCTGCTTGGTTTTTCCTGGTTTTTGACAATACGGACGCTTTGCTGAACATTTTAGTCGGAAGAGCAGCTGTGCAGTTCAAGAGACGCAGGCGAGGGAGACGAGCTGGCACGCTGGTCATGTTCCGTTGGCACGGCTTTCGAACAACCCCGCCAAGTATTCATCTAGCGAATCTCCGCTCTCTTCCTAACAAAACCCCTCACCCATACAAACAAGGACTTTTCAACCTCTGCTGCCTTGTGCTTCACAGAAACCTGGCTGAGTGAAGCCATTCCGGACAGCGCGTTACATCTGCCGGGCTTTCAGCTGTTCAGAGTGGATCACATCACGGATTTAACTTGGAAACGAGAGGCGGTGGAACATGCTTTTACGTCAATGAAAGTTGGTGTACAGATGTAAAAACATTAAAGAAGATATGCGGCCCTAATTTGGAAGTGCTCTGTTAATTATAAGCCTTTCTACTCTCCATGGGAATTTTCTTCCTTTATTCTGGTGAGTGTTTATACCACATGCGTGCGTGAATATAGCGCTGCAACAGCTGGCTGATCACATCAAAGACACGGAACAACGATACCCAAACTCAGTTATAATTATTCTTGGGGATTTTAACAAAGTCTAAGTTTGAAATCAAGGTGTCTTGCTTTATTGTGTAGACTTAACCCTAACCCTGCTTAATGAAAATAAACCCATACTACCACCTAGCGTTCCACCAGCGGTAAAACTTTGTCAAGTTTTTTCTGTGACCAACCAATCAATCAAAACATGGTCGACCAAGACTCTTCTCATTGACTAACATTTGGTCGACTATCAAGGGGCAGCCCTACCTGTCAACAAGACAAATTCCTTATATGTGTAAGCATACTTGGCAATAAAGCTGATTCTGATTGATAAACAGAAATGCTAGCAGCCCATTGTGTCAGTTCCAACATTAACAAATAGCCTAGTCATTGGATATTAATTTAAGTTTAGTAAATTGAGTAATTATTGCATATGAAATGTGTACAATATATCAACGTTTTATAGGATCTCACTCTCTAGTTATCAGTATTAGCATCGGTCAACCACTGGGTAAAGCAGTATAGATTTACTATGTCGGTCATTAGCCACAAGAAAAATTATTATTGTTATTGGCCAAAATGTCTAATTACATCACCATGGAAGAGTTTCATGTATTATCAGAGTCCGGTAAATAAATCAAACTAAACTCACCGTCCTTTAGTTCAGAGTCTGTTGTGGCAGATGCATGTGTGACAATGAGTTTGCTGTTGTGTTCTCTGCGTACTTTCACTGAACTGGCTCTGAATCACACAGACACATACATATTTAAGACAGAACAATCCAACACTTACAATACAGAGACTATGCTTCAGTTAATATTAACAAGAGAAAAGTTGAGCAAACCTGCAATTTGGGCATTTCTTTGAGTTCATGTGTATTTTCCAGAAATTGTTGATGAGACTGCTTTTCTTCTCACAGACGTGTTTGATCTAGTGCCAAGAAAATTTAAATAAAAAGACTCTAAAAATATCGATCAATAACAAACCTTAACCTTTTGTTTATATGATAGAAGTACTAACAGTTAAAGTAAAGGAAACTTCAAAGTAATGTTCCAGGTTCAATACAAGTTAAGCTCTATTGACAGCATCAATGATCCCATTTACACCTGGTAACTTATATGCGTCTCCTGTGACCACTTGTGATCGGATTTTGAGGGGAGGGTCTCTGTTTCATGAAGACATACATCAATCACTATGTCAGTGTGTTACTGCATGACATTAAAGCGAAGCACCGTTTCTCCCAAATGCATCAGAAATTTGATCCAAGCACACACGTAAGATTTCAAGCAGAATTATCAATTATTTTAGTGGATTACCTGTATTAAAGGAGCTTTAGATTTCCGTGCATCTCATCTATGTTGATATCAGACACACTGAAGAAGATCCATGAAGATCTCGTGTTTGTGTATGTATTCATTCCCATTTTCCAATCGGACGGTTGGATGTGGTAACATGCTATGGTGAGCAGGGCATGGCCGATCGGCGTCTGGGCAGAGTGAGGCTGGGGAGTTGAGTGGTGAACGAGTTCAACCCGTGCGCCACACCAGTCTCGCATTCCACTGAGGAGCGCCGACGGCCGCAGACGGGGAGAGAGAGACGCACGGAGCTGTGTGTCTGTTTGTGTTAATGTGTCTGCTGAAAAGCATGTTTATGTTTTATGTACTCTGAAAACAGGTATCATTAAAGTCTTACGAGTGTTCACCCAGTCCCTGCTTCCTCCTTTTAGAAGGAATCTAGAGACCTGCCACATTGATGTCGAAACCCGGGACTTGGAAGAGAAAGGCGCTGTCATGGAGTCCTCGCCTCTTGCTGAAGATCGCAACGCCGCCCAGCCATGCCCTGCTCGCCGTTTTAGACCACATTCATATGTGTTTTTTGTGATCCAAGACCACGCTTAGATCTGTATTTAGCGCTGGCCACATGTCATCGGATCACAAAAAATGCATCTTAATACCAGGTGTAAACATACTGACATACTGTTGAATACTGCAGAAAACGATTTCAACTTGTCCCTCAGTTTGAAGTAAAAACAAGCAAAACTGAATTGAACCCAATAACATTCTTTAAAAGGAGGAAATCAGACACAAGAGAGAGATGGATGGATGGACTCACAGGGATAGTGTGCTGATTGCCTTCATTGGCTTTGAGAATGGGTGATATAAACTCCTCCAAAACTTCTTGGATTTGTACTCCAGATGGCTGAGGGTTGACCTCCAAAAACTTTTAAAAGTCAAAAAAGAACAGACAACAATTAAATCCAATGAATGATGGCTCTTTTTCAACAAGAGTATTGTATAACCTCACTGACAAGAGACCTGTGATTAACATCTCATCATCTCACCTGATTGAGAACATTCTCAAGTTCATAGACCTCCTTCATCACCCCCACATCCAGGAGCTTCAGCTGGCACAGCAGTAAATGAATGGCCGCTCTCGGACATGTCAACATGTGACAGGTCAGACATGAACCCCGGATAATCAAAAATAGTTTCTAGGAAAGAGATGTTGATGTGTTCAGCAACAGATAAATAGCATAAAGGCATGAAACCTGCAAAAATGCAATAGCAACTTACATCAAAGAACAGAGGGTTATAGACTGGCAGGGGTAGATCTATGTGACCAAAGTGCCCTGGACAGCTGTTGAAGTCCTGCATGCAGGTTGAGCAGATCTCCTTGTTATCAGCTGGACCCAGTGAAAGATCATACAGGCCATTTGCTGCAGCATTGCCAACATTATCCAACAGTTGGGCATTGGTGACATTTTTCACACTCAGCTTTCTGAGGCACACACAGAATATACACCATGTCATAATGCAAAGCTATGTCTTAATAATTGTGAGGTTTCAGGTCAAAAGTCAGGTCGGGGCACGTTGTCACATGTATATTATGTTGTAATGTTATACAATTAGGCCTAAATAATCACAAAGTATCATTGTTTAAAAGTTGCATTTTCCTAGTTTCCTGTTATACTATACTGTTTAAATATGACTCGAAAAATTCAATAACCAATAAAGCATTTTATATACAAATATGCTGTGGCTCCTCATGTGTCAGAATATGGGGCATGTTGTCACAATGGTCAACGTGTGTAAAACGAACCGAATATTTTTTTTCCTGGTCAACAATAACTGAAATTGTCATAGTCCGTATAGCAACATGTAACTGAATTCTTTCTTGCAGTGCATGTTTTGAGTTGTGAAAGTGTTAAAATACAACATTACCTTATTTCCTTAGCGGAGAACAAGCCAAACGACATGCCCTCTAATCGTCTCCATGGCGCTTCTTTTGAAAATAGCATTTTCCTAATATAAATGTATAAATTACAGTAGAAAACTCTCCATATTCCCCATGTGCGTCATGAGGAGATGTAACACGTGTGCGCGTGTACATGGCGAGCGGGCGGAACCATTTACATTTGCAGGTAAAATAGAGAGAAATATTTTCAAAGCGAAATCAGAGAGTTCTTGTCATAAGATATAAAGTCGTATATTTTTTATATACTAGTAAAAGGTCTGACATTTTAATATTGTACTAAGGCAATATTAAAAAATTGATATGCTCAAGTGTTTGTTCACATGGTATGTTCCTACCACAGAAATAGAATAAGCAGATAGAATGGGAAATAATTGAACAGATGGGCGGGGCTTATGGACCTAGTAATCGTTTCTTATTGGTCACGTGCGATTAGGCTACATAATAATTATGTAATGTTTATTTTAATCCAATGGATATTAACATTTCTCAGTGTCATTATTCATGTATAAATTAATTTCCAGGCCAAACATTTCTTTTTGTGGAAAAAAAATATATATATTCAGACTGCTGCTGAACCGGCCATGTATTTTACTTGGTAACTGTTCCTTTTCTACGCGCTGGTCTAAATAGACCAATCACAGTCGTTTGATAGTCATTTTACAGTCATACATCAAACGTGAATTTTAAAGCCACCTGACAAGTTGCTAGATAAGGACAACAAAAATACCACGAAATGACGAAATGTAAAACCGTAGTTTTTTGTTCTACAATATTAATTACACACTAAACGTGTTAAAGCTTACGTTTTTTAGAATATGTTGCTAACAAACCTAGTAGATAAGAACTATTTATTAAAGGGATAGTTCACCAAAATGAAAATTCTCTCATTATTTACTCACCCTCATCCCATCCCAGATATGTATGATTTTTCCTCAGCAGAACACAAATAAAGATTTCCAGAAGAATATTTCAGCTCTGTAGGTAAGTACAATGCAAGTGAATGTTGAAGCTCCATAAAGGTATTATAAAAGTAATCCATACAGCTCTAGTAGTTTAATCCATGAACTGTCCCTTTAAGGCGATTTGACGGAGGATTCGGCTTTTCGAGCCGCATAGCGCCCCCTTGAGGAATAAAGGCCCTGTTGAAAGGAAACATAAGAGCTGGAAACATTTGCCACCCAATTCTTTCTACCTAGCCCGGTGTCATGGCGTCCTCCTGTTCGCAGGCGCTCAGGCATCATGTATATAAAAGCAGCAGAATATTTCATATGAATCTGCATAAACCATGGACTAGCAGGTAAAATTAATAGACAAAACTGTTTTATTTATGCGTTTTTGTGATGCATGTCATGTTCTGTCGTTTGTCTGTGTTTAAAGATATTACTGGTTGCCTGTAGGTCATTTCAAGGGGTCTGTATGTGTAAACTTAAATCTTCATGACAGATATAATAAAGTTTTATCAGATGCATGAAACACTCATTAGGCTTTTTCATTATAGGTCTTTTGGTGTGAGTTCTGCTGCATATCAACTACCTGCAGCTTCATCATCAGGTGAGACAGCTGCTCTCTGTCACTTAGATAACGAGATTCATGTGCATTTTTATAATTATATTATATGTTATACGTACATTTTTATATTGTCATTACATTTGCAATATCTTTTTAACATCTATAGAAGAAATTGTCATTCCAAAGAAGAAAACATGGTAAATATTTATGCATTTTAAACATGTCTCATTGCTAGTTAACATTTGCATTAATTACTAATCATTAATAATGCATTATTTAATATTGTTTACAGGAGTGAGGTGGCTGTCTTACAGGCACTTGCATCCACTGTGAACAAGGTATGTACCGCTGTGATATACAGTAACTAGTGTCATACAGTTGAATAATTAATTTATTTAATGTATGCACGCGTGTGTACGTGCTTGTGTGCTTGTGTTTTGTAGGATCCTACAGCATCACATTACAGATTCCAGGATGACCCATTCCTCATCCCAAGAACATCAGGAGAGTTTGTGAGTAAATTGTTACATTTAGGGAGTTCAAATGTCTATTACAATGGAGAGAATACTGTCTATGATAGTTATAGTTTTAACTGTTGGTAAAGGCATTAAAGTAAAACTTCTTTATTAAGATGACAAGAAAAAACATTTATACAACATACTGTATATTGATGACAGTCTGAGTTTTCTTTATATATATGAATGAACACACTGCAAATAAAAATAATGAGTGTGTGTGTGTGTGAGTGTGTGTGTGTGTGTGTGTGAGCCTCCGCCTCCTGGTTAGCACACCCACCTCCCATGCTGGAGACCCCGGTTCGAATCCCGCTCAGAGTGGGTTGATCAGGACCGGTTACATATGCATTCATGAAGATACTCTTCTTTCTCTCTCCTACACAGAAATTATTTTCCTTGTCCCAAGAATCGGGCAGAAATGCTGCAAAATATTTCATCAATAAATATCCAAAGTACTTCCAGAAAAACTACGCAGAACCTCATATTCCTGTGAGTCTCCAGCATTCATGCCTGATGGTTTTATGTGTTTTTAATGAGGTCTTGAGGTTTTAAATGGTTCTTTTTTCTTCTATTATAAGTGTTTGATGCCAGAAACTCTTGAGGCTCAGATAGAGGAGGTATCTGAAGCTGCTCTCATAGAGAGAATTCAACTGAGGAAAGTCAAAGCTGCCGTGGATCTATATGACCAACTGCTGCAGGCTGGTCAGAACTCCACAAATAAACACAACTATAAACTAGTAGATCAAGTTTTAATATCATGACACTGAATCACTGTGTTATGCAGAATAGGATATATGCAGACTGTAAATTCATTGTTGAGTGTTTTTTGTCAGGTACCTCTGTGTCATCGGATGTGACCAATGAGCTGTTAGATCTGATTTGTTTCTATGGAGACCATGATCCTGTACAAGAAAACAATCCAGAACAGAGGACGGATGACACGGTAAGGTCCAGTCACACCACTGATTCATAATTATAAATCCGATGACCAAATGTAGATACAAAGCAGTCAACTGTCCAATATTCATGCAAAATGCGGTCCTATCATATAGCCTTATAAACAATGTATAGACCTTTTAAGACATAAGTATAATTTAAAATGGCCCATAATATTAATGCAAAGTTATTTACTTGGTTGTCATTATTGACTTAGTACATCAATAATTGTAATACTGATATTGATTAGATATTGACCGATAATCGGTTAGACCGATATTTAAATTTTTCCAATGGTTATCGGTTAATATCGGGTTTACCGATAAAGTTGGACACAAAAGACAACATTTTTAATATTAAGTGAGGGACTTTGAACAAGTGTACATTGCAACTAAAACTAGTCAATTTAACTATTTGTAGACTGCGTGCAATATTAGTATTTTAAAGCAGTTTACCAGAGTATCGGTCGATATGTATTAATGATGCATGTTATGGCTATATTATTGTAGTGTTATGATTATTTAGGATAATTATTGTAATTATTAATCTAGTATAAAAAATGTAAAATGCATTCAAAATAAAAGATGTAATATGAATTAAAATAATTAGTAATTTAGGAAAATTTTTATATTGTGTTAAAGCAGAAATAAAATGATAATAATTAAAAATCGGTGCTGCATATTGGTTATCAAACACTTCAGTATAAAATAATAAGTATCTGTCGTTAAAAAAAAACTGTATCGGTCAGTCTCTAATATATTAGTATATTTCTCTCAGGAGGACGTACAGGATGAATTGCAGAGTAAAAAAGGAAGACCACCCAAAGCCTCCGATTTACTGAGGACCGCATGGAAGTGAGTAACTACACACATACGGCACAGAGATTATAGGAAGTAAAGGAATAGTTCATCCAAAGATGACAATTCTCATCATTTACTCACCCACTTATGTGTATGACTGACTTTCTTCTGCTGAACACTATTAAAGATTTTTAGAAGAATATTTCAGCTCTGTAGGTCCATACAATGGAAGTGAATGGTAACCAAAATTTTGAAGCTCCAAAATGCACATAAAGGCAGATTAAAAGTAATCCAAAAGACTCCAGTGGATCAATCTACAATAGTGGCCAAAATATTGGCACCCTTGGTAAATTTGAGCAAAGATATCTGCATTGTTTATCCTTGTGATCTTTCATTTAAAAAAAAAAAAAATCACAAAAATCGAACCTTTAATTGAAGTAAAACAATTGAAAGAGGATAAATATATCATTATTAAATAAATATTAATTCTCTAAAACACGTTAGCCATAAAATTGGCACCCCTAGAAATTCCTATGAGTAAAATATATCTGAAGTATATTCCTATTCATATTTTAAACTTTTTAGTGCACCTGTGTGACTAGGAACATGAAATTGTTCAACCATGAAACTTCCTGTTTCAAAGGGGTTTAAATATGAGGTATCACACAGGCCAAAAATTCCCTTAATCATCAATCACATTGTGTTAGACTAAAGAATATAGTTCTGATGTGAGGCAACATGTTGTTGAGCTTCACAAAATGGGAAGTGGCGAAAAGAAAATTGCCAAAGCATTGAAAATACCCAATTCCACCATCAGGCCAATAATGAACATGTTCCAATCAACTGGAGATGTTAAGAATTGGCCTGGAAAAGGACGTGTGTCTATTATATCCACGCACAGTGAGGAGGATGGTTCAAGTGGCCAAAGATTCTCAAAGGATCACAGCTGGAGAACTGCTGAAATTAGTTCGGTCTTGGGTCAGAAAGTCTCATAAATAATATCAGACATCACCTACATCACCACAAGTTGTTTGGGAGGGTTTCAAGAATAAAAGCCTCTGCTCTCATCCAACAACAAACTCAAGCATCTTCAGTTTGCCAGACACAACTGGAACTTCAAATGTGACCGGGATATGATCAGTTAAAAAAATACCTTATTTGGCAGCAAACGCCAGAGATGGGTTTGGCGCAGACAGAGATGAAGTATCCAATGTCCACGGTTAAATGTGGTGGTGGATCTTTAATGTTGTGGGGCTTTAATGTTCATGTCAACATGAAAGATGAAAAGTAATGACTTTGCTAAATTATTTCAACATCTGTAATTTAATTTAATAATAGTAATTTGTTTTATATGATAGTCAACTAATGACTCACCCTTTGTGGTTTGTTTTAAGCAAATTAATTAATATGTTAGATACCACGCATTAATAAAGTATGGATGTTGTTTATAAGTGATGCAGGTTTATTTACTAATATTTATTTGCATCAGAAAAACATGCGTTTTTCCGTCGTTTATTTAGTAATTGTTTACATTTGGCTTCCGTATTTTGTTTCCCACTTGAATGCGTGAAATGTCGTAGTAACTAATGCCCGACTCGAAGGTACAAGCTTCCCAGTTGCACTTGAACGCAGCATTAAATATTGATTTGTTTCTCATCCACACCTATCATATCGCTTCTAAAAGCAGATTTAACCACTGGAGTCAAATGGATACATTTTATGAAGCCTTTATGTGCATTTGGACCTTGCATTGAATGTTCCTACAGAGCTGAGATCATCTTAAAACAAATCTGCATTTGTGATCTGCAGAAGAAAGTCATGCACATCTGGGATGGAATGAGGTTGAGTAAAATATCTATGAAAATTAATTTTTAGGTGAACTATCCCTTTAGATCTGTATTGTTAATTAATCTGCATAACATTTTACAGAATCATGAACTCAAGACTTTATTTTTATAATTTGTATTTATATTTTTTTTGCCCTACAGAGAGAATAATAATGCAGAGAGAATATTTGCATTACTGTCGGAGCCAAACACTCGTTCATACAGCGCTCTGATCAGAGGAATGGTGAAGGTAAAAACTTTTTTTTTTTTTTTAAAGAATATTTTCTTTTTGGATGGCTGAAGATGATCATTTGTGTGATTGAATTCACAGCATGGTGCCTACTCCAAAGCATTCAGCACCTACACTGACCTGCTGAACAACCGACTGACAGGTGAGAATGCTGTTAAGCATTTCCAGTTAATCAGTAAATCATCATTTTAATACCCAAAAAATAACATTTCTGTCATTTACTTGCACTCATATCATTTCAAACCTGTATGACTTTCTTCCTCCTAAGAAACCCAAAATGAGATGTATAAATTAGGGCTGTCAATCGATTAAAATTTTTAATCGAATTAATTAAATGGTGTCACGGTTAATTAATCGCATATACAGATATTTGATGAGAAAGCCCCTCATATAACAATAATTCAATATATAATGATGAAATAAGTATACTTATATAGTTAACTTTAAATATTAAAAAATTATATATAAAATAAACAAATATTCAGATAATTAAAATGCATTACATTCTTGTGGCAGAAGAGTTAATCATTGATTAGACAATATAAAAGCGGTTTTAGAATACAATGTATTGTTTATTACCATATTATTGATCATAAGTCAATCATTGGCACACAGTTCACAGAAATCCATTTCACAAGTGAATTTGTCAATCAGTTGGAGATTTATTGTGAGGATTTGTTTAGGTTAAGTTATCAAATTTGTGAAAACCAAATAAAACGTCTTTATAAAGCAAAGAAAAACTAGTTAAAATAGATGTGAACAAACAAACAAACTTTTCATCACAGCATTACAGAAGGAGCAAAGTGGATCTATTTCAGGGAGCATGTTTCTTAAATAAATCGACTGGGTAAAAACGGTGTAACAGTTTAAAGGACACCTCCTTAACCTTGTTGGTAATTAAATATTTGTGAGGTAAAGACCATCCGACCTGCGTCAGACATGCCTGTGTCGCGTCTCGGGTGTGTTGCGTCATAAAAATAAAATGTTTAGGTCACTGTGTCGAGTTAAATATAGTTTAATACTCAATCTTTAAATGCATATTAAGATCCCTTAAAGATAGCATTTGCGCTCCATCAAGTGTTTTGAACGCAAGAAATTGTTTTCTTCACTGTATAAACTGTGTGTTGTTCACACAGCTGAAATTGCAATTACTGCCCTCTGGAGTAAACAGGTGGTACTACAAGCTTAAATTTCTCAGTTAAGCATTGCTATTAAAGTGCGTTAATTTTTGTCAAAATAATTGCACGTTATTAACGCGTTAAATCGACAGCCCTAGTATAAATATAACAAAAAATTGACCTTTTCCGATTCTAGAGCTGAATAATGTTAATTTTCTCCTTCCAGCTGATGTCCACACCTTCAATGCTCTGATCACAGCCGCCCCAGAAGTACAAGAGAAATACAACGAGAAATGGGAGCTGATAGTGGTGTGTTTAGATTTAGTTGTAAAACAGCTTTCATTAGTAGTTTCTAGTTGCAGCTGCATCAATCTTGTGTGTGTGTTGCAGGATCTTCTGAAGCAGATGTCAGAGCAGAAGGTGAAGCCAAACCTCCTGACGCTTAACGCTGTCCTAAAGGCTTTGAGACGCTGTGGAGCTCTAGGAAAATCACAGGCCTTCCCTGTTATCTGTGAGATGAAAGCAATGTCCATCGGTTTGTATTTTGTAGTAACCTCTCCTGTTTTGTTGAAACTGAATGGTTATTTTGGTTACAAGACATGTTTTGATCTGTTTTGGTGTATAATTGTTTGTTTTCTTCCAATCATTCATTTCAGATCCCAGTTTGGCATCTTACAATCACGTGCTGTGCATCTTTTATAAAACAGGTAGTAAAGGCTAATTCTATATTTCTAAAGACAGTTTTCTTGTGTATTCTTTAAATAAACTACGATATTATGTAAGGGATAATGTGCAATCAGCCAGTTGTTATTGCAAAATAAACCACGACATGGTGATCAGGATCTTGTATCATCCTAAAGGGCATTATTTTGCAATTGCATCCGGCTGACTGTACATTATCCCACTTATTACAAGGATACTAACCAAATAAACAAATAATTGGACATTAAATATTGATTTGCATTTGAAATTGATGCAATTATGTTAGAAGAAATAAATCGCTGAATGGCTAAAATCCACCTCTGCTTTGCGTTGGTGTTTATTTTGTAATTAATGACTGTCTGACCGCTCATTGTGTATCTTATCAAAAGACTACTTGTCAAATAAATAAGTAAATGGATAAGAAACATTGATTTGCGCTGAAATTATTTCATTAGCGTACTCTCAGAGATGTAAAGATGGCTCGTAATACCCGGATGAGTGGTCTGATACGTGGATGTGCAGTTGTTACTGAGCAATATCAGACCGCTAGATGGCGCCATTGATTAGTCGTAATTGAGTATCCAGAGTGGATAAATGGATATATCGGTTTTACAGATTAACTGGTGCCGATAGTTTGGAACTATCTGTTAGTATTATTCCTCCCTGTTAAACCCTTCATCTGGTGAATAAATAAGCCAGGCCTATTCAACTGGCGTCCCGTGGGCCAGATCTGGCCCGTCTCTCTGTTTTTACAGGGTTTAGTGCAAAAGCGGTGCATTTTTCTTAGACTATTTCAGAAGTTGGAAAACAATTTGTCAACCGTCACTTTGACTGAATGGGAAGATTAAATAAATAAAATCATGGATGGCTGATAAGCGTGAGTTTCAAGAAACAGAAAAGTTCTATTAATTAATTTGGTCAAGAAAACGAGATTTGAAAAGTCAAAAGTTTTAATTATTGCAAACTTCGCTGTGATTGTTCAATATTTAGTGTCAGTCTGGTTTACTCATTTTGTTATGGACAAAATTTGAAAGCACTTTTTAGTATATATATATTTTTTTTACATATTTTCTTTCAGAATTCTTGTTAGGTTGAAATGTATCTAAAAAAAAAAAAAATAACGAACAAATGTTACAGGTCTACTATAACACAATATATATAGCATTTATTTAATATCTGTGAATAGCTTTTTGACAAAATATTCTTGCTTGGCACGCATGCCCTGATATTTTCTTTTCCTCTGGCCCACTTGTCGATAAAGTAGAATAGCCCTGATTTGGACTATAAAAGGCTTGAAAATAAAATAAAAACCGAATACTGGACAATCGCTGATGATCTACTGTTGATGAATTACTTATCATACAGTATTCATGAGCCCATAAGACAATGTTTACTCTACTGTAATACATTGTAGATTATTGTTAGAGTGCATGTTTTGTTTTCCTTGAGCGTTTGTGTGAGCTGAAACCAAAGGCATTTCAAAATAAGAGTCCCTCATGTGTTTCAAGCTCGTTTATAGTTAAAAGTCCCAAGTTATGCACCAAATCTTCATTTCTTTTCTGGTTATTGGGATTTTGATTGCACACATCTGGAATTGTACTAATTTTGGACTCTTGTAGCCTCCATGCCCATCACAGTAAGGAAATTCTGAATTATTCATTATCAGCCGTTTCCTCCAGCTTAGTTCTGTGTATCGGGAAAGTCCACCAAAGGCCAACCTCAATATTAAATGTTAATATACACTCACCTAAAGGATTATTAGGAACACCTGTTCAATTTCTCATTAATGCAATTATCTAATCAACCAATCACATGGCAGTTGCTTCAATGCATTTAGGGGTGTGGTCCTGGTCAAGACAATCTCCTGAACTCCAAACTGAATGTCAGAATGGGAAAGAAAGGTGATTTAAGCAATTTTGAGCGTGGCATGGTTGTTGGTGCCAGACGGGCCGGTCTGAGTATTTCACAATCTGCTCAGTTACTGGGATTTTCACGCACAACCATTTCTAGGGTTTACAAAGAATGGTGTGAAAAGGGAAAAACATCCAGTATGCGGCAGTCCTGTGGGCTGAAAATGCCTTGTTGATGCTAGAGGTCAGAGGAGAATGGGCCGACTGATTCAAGCTGATAGAAGAGCAACTTTACCTGAAATAACCACTCGTTACAACCGAGGTATGCAGCAAAGCATTTGTGAAGCCACAACATGCACAACCTTGAGGCGGATGGGCTACAACAGCAGAAGACCCCACCGGGTTCCACTCATCTCCACTACAAATAGGAAAAAGAGGCTACAATTTGCAAGAGCTCACCAAAATTGGACAGTTGAAGACTGGAAAAATGTTGCCTGGTCTGATGAGTCTCGATTTCTGTTGAGACATTCAGATGGTAGAGTCAGAATTTGGCGTAAACAGAATGAGAACATGGATCCATCATGCCTTGTTACCACTGTGCAGGCTGGTGGTGGTGTAATGGTGTGAGGGATGTTTTCTTGGCACACTTTAGGCCCCTTAGTGCCAATTGGGCATTGTTTAAATGCCACGGCCTACCTGAGCATTGTTTCTGACCATGTCCATCCCTTTATGGCCACCATGTACCCATCCTCTGATGGCTACTTCCAGCAGGATAATGCACCATGTCACAAAGCTCGAATCATTTCAAATTGGTTTCTTGAACATGACAATGAGTTCACTGTACTAAAATGGCCCCCACAGTCACCAGATCTCAACCCAATAGAGCATCTTTGGGATGTGGTGGAACGGGAGCTTCATGCCCTGGATGTACATCCCACAAATCTCCATCAACTGCAAGATGCTATCCTATCAATATGGGCCAACATTTCTAAAGAATGCTTTCAGCACCTTGTTGAATCAGTGCCACGTAGAATTAAGGCAGTTCTGAAGGCGAAAGGAGGTCAAACACAGTATTAGTATGGTGTTCCTAATAATCCTTTAGGTGAGTGTACATGTGTTCAGCACTCTGATAATGAATACGATAACATAATCATGTATTTCATAATTTCGTCACGCTCTCCAGGTGCCCCAGTTCATGGTCAAACAGACATTCTACAGGAAGTGATGAATGAAGTTTCAGGAAGGAGTTTTGTCCCACAAGATCCTGATGATGGTATCAGCTCTTATTATTAATTTAATTTTGCTGTGTGTTGACTTTAGTTTTTGTTAAGGTAGCAATTTAGACATTCATTTGACATTTCAAATGTAGCCATTTAATGGATACTAGAGGTATTAAAAATAAGTGGTCGACCGATTTATCGCAGAGGCCGATAAATTGGCCGATATTCCGAATTTTGTCATTATCTGCCGATACATTTTCCTAATTTGTCAGGGCGCCGAAAATCGCCTGCTTGCATGTGAAGAGACTGAGACATGTAAATGACCAGTCACGGTTCATTTTGTTATTACATGCCATTGTGTTGCTACAATAATAGATAGGTGTGCAACAGTGTCATTTAAACAATCCACATATCAGAGCCACTGCAGGCGCGTTTGAGTTTATAATGTTAAAGTGCTCACGTTTCATTCTCCCTCTCGCTCCTCAACAGTTCCCTGTAACTTTTAACTGTGTTGTCTAATGATAAAAAGGCAAATATCAATAAAACGAATATCATATACCGTCTGCAAATATGCACACATCTCGTTTAAACAGATGTAATAAACCAACTTCACACAAATTGAGCAGATCCAGCATCCTGTGGAGTGCACATTTATCTTCCTCTGAAGCACGTATTCTAACAGTCTCTCCTCAGCAGTTCCCTGATACGTTTACATTTCTTTTCTAATGATGAAAGGCAAATATCAATAAAACTTCTATTATATACCATTTCCAAATATGAAGACATCTCGTTTAAACCGATGTAATCACCTCACGAAAATCCAGCGTTTTCTTCCCGTCGAGTGCTCTAATATCTTCCTCTGAAGCATTTATTCTATTAGCCAGAATCAAAAACTTCAGGATCAGGATCAAAAGTTCCTCTAATTCACAAATCATGACAACAATCCAAGAAGACAAAAATTGCAGAAATTGCTGCTGATTGCAACAAAGTCTTTCTAGCAAGTCAGTCAATTATAGCTTTTATGCATTATAGCTAATGCACATGCATGTTCTCGTGTTTAATGACCGGCAATGTCTGTATCTAAAAGGTGATTGGCTCTTTTACCTGTAAGGCGGGACTTCCTATCTACATCCGTTGACTGCAGTTGGGCGTTCAAATTTCTCCCATTAATTTTAATAGAAGTGGCCCATCTCTGCTAAAAAATTCTCTGGTGCAACTTTAAGGCAAAAGCGCTTCACATGTGCTAGTAAACGTCTTATTCACTATGCACCGTACAATTGGTTGTATATTTTTTTTTTTAAGTAAATGCGATTCCTAACGTGGATATGCCAATCTTAGTTGCTGGAATAGTGTGTACAATTTCTTCATGTGTAAATAAATTACAAAAATTTGATGACTAAACAGAAATCAGAAGAAACTGCGGTCTACCATGTAAAATAAAATAAAAAAAATTATATTGTATTTTAAAAAGTTAAAGTTTTGTGTAAATTACAGTGCTTTTTTTTTTAGCAATTTTATGTTTGTTATGACCTATATTAAATTGTGAGACATATCGGCATTGTATCGACCACCCTGCCCTCTGAATATTGGCCATCGGCCATTGAGCATTTTGTGTAACAAATCAATTTTTGATATTGTTTTTGCTCTACAGCGCAGTTCTTCATTACTGCAATGAGAACTGTAAGTGCACTTCAACATGATCTGTCAACATCTTTGCTTTTATGTTCAATTATTAATGTTATTCACTATATGATGTGTGAGCGGTGTGGCATCTAATTCTGTAGTGTCTGGACACTAAAGACATTGAGCAGGCCTACAGAGTGCATGAGCTGCTGGGTGTCGGAGAGAATTGGAGACTGCTGGGAGATGCTTTCCATCAGAGCATCTACTAGTGAGTACAATACTTACAAAACAATGAGAACCTCACTGTAAACCAGTCATTTTTTATTTGCCCTCAATACATGTCGAAATCAAGCATGCTGATGATTTTTACATTCGTGTTGATTATCCTAAAAATAGCTGTGAATAAAAGTTAATTGAAATGGAAATTATATTGGTTCTTCTACTCTCTCTCAGTGCACGGTTCTTCAGTCTTCTGTGTATGATGGAGAATATTGATGTAGTTCTGAAGTGGTACAGAGATCTTATTCCTTCGGTGAGGAAAGCATAATAATCACATGCTGCTTCATTTAAAAACACAGATTGGCTATATGCATTGATGTGGATTCATTTGCAGGTGTACTATCCCAATTCTAATGTCATGAGAGATTTACTTCAAGCACTTGATGCTGACAACAGATTAGACCTCATCCCACAGATATGGAAAGGTGAGTGTCTTTTGTAATTAAATATTCAAATACATAATCTGAAAAGTAACAGTATTAATTAAAGCTTCTTATCAGCTACATTAAAGCATGTTGTTGTTTCAGAGTTTGGAGTGGTCTTTTAAGAGACATAATTAAGGGGGCCCGGGTAGCTCAGCGAGTAGTGACGCTGACTACCACCCCTGGAGTCGCAAGTTCGAATCCAGGGTGTGCTGAGTGACTTCAGCCAGGTCTCCTAAGCAACCAAATTGGCCCAGTTGCTAGGAAGGGTAGAATCACATGGGGTAACTTCCTCGTTCGCAATTAGTTGTTCTCGCTCTCAATGGGGCATGTGGTGCGTGGATCGTGGAGAGTAGCATGAGCCTCAAAATGCGGAGTCACCGCAGTGTCATGCACATTGAACCACGTGATAAGATGCGTGGATTGACGGTCTCAGAAGCGGAGGCAACTGAGACTTGTCCTCCACCACCTGGATTGACGTGAGTAACCATGCCACTGCGAGGACCTACTATGTAGTGGGAATTGGACATCCCAAATTGGGAGGATAAAGGGTATTAAAAAAGATACATCATTTGAAATAATAGTTCAACCGAAAACGACAATTTTGTAATAATTTACTCACCCTAATGTCATACCAAACCTATATTTTGCAGTGGAACACAAAAATTAGAGATGTTTTTTGAAGTGACTAGTAGCTGTCATAAAACATTAACCCTTAAATGCATGGGCATCTCACAAAACATAATTACATACTCAATGGGGCACATACTGCATATCGATCACAAATGGATCTACATAATGCACAGATAGTTTTATTTTCAAGACAATTAGAAAATAATAGAATATATTTTTGATGTTTTATTTTTCTTATATCAAAGAGATTAACCAAATAAAAATCCAGATTCATCGCTTCCATGCTGAAATTTCATGGCACGTGACTGGCTGTCAAACACACCTTGAGCTACACATAACACGAGATACACATATGTATTTTCTCAGGCACTTTTAAATGTCTAAATAGATGCACAACTTACAGAATTTCAGTTGTTCACCCAAATGTCAATAACCAAATAATACTGTTGATGTGTTACACTTTATAGTTTACTTCCATATTGCTTCATATTGCTTCTTTAACAAATGTAAATCAAGTCAATCACTGAAACAGCACCACCTTGAGTAACAAATAACATGTATAATATGTATGTGTACACCCATATGGGATACTGATAATTCACCATTGTCACACTGAAAATCAATGTGAAATGGAAGTAATTTGTATGAATCTAGTACTCATTTGTATTGTAATAAAGAAATCCATCCATCCATCCATCCATCCATCCATCCATCCATCGTAAACTTAAATAGATATGAAATAGTCATACAATTATGGTTTATGGATGCGCAAAAAAAGTGATACTTTTACACTTAGGTTGAAGTAATTCAAACTAATTGTTTTTTAACCACTCCACAGATTTAATATTAGCAAACTTTAGTTTTGGCAAGTTGTTTTGTGCATGACACGAGTACTTTTTCCAACAATTGTTTACAGACAGATTGTTTCCATTTTAATTGACCATATCACAATTCCAGTGTGTCAGAAGTTTACATACACTAAGTTAACTGTACCTTAAGCAGCTTGGAAAATTCAGGAAAATTATGTCAAGCTTTCAGACAATTAGCTTCTGATAGGAGGTGTACTGAATTGGAGGTGTACCTGTAGATGTATTTTAAGGCCTACCTTCAAACTCTATTCAAACCAAGTGCCTCTTTGCTTGACATCATGGGGAAATCAAAAGAAATCAGCTAAGACCTCAGAAAAGAAAATGTGGACCTCCACAAGTCTGGTTCATCCTTGGGAGCAATTTCCAAGCGCCTGAAGGTCCCATGTTCATCTGTATAAACAATAGTATGCAAGTATAAACACCATGGGACTGTCAGCCATCATACCACTCGGGAAGGAGACGCAAGCTATCTCCTATAGATGAACGTAGTTTGGTGTGAAAAGTGCAAATCAATCCCAGAACAAGATGCTAGAGGAAACGGGTAGACAAGTATCTATTTCCACAGTAAAACGAGTCCTATATCGTCATGACCTGAAAGGCTGTTCAGCAAGGAAGAAACCAATGCCCCAATACTGCCATAAAAAAGCCAGATTACAGTTTGCAAGTGCACATGGGGACAAAGATCTTACTTTTTGGAGAAATGTCCTCTGGTCATTGAAATGAATTGTTTGGCCATAATGACCATTGTTATGTTTGGAGGAAAAAGTGTGAGGCTTGCAAGCCGAAGAACACCATCCCAACCGTGAAGCATGGGGGTGGCAACATCATGTTGTGGGGGTGCTTTGCTGCATGAGGGACTGGTGGACTTAACAAAATTAATGACATCATGCGGAAGGAAAATGATTTGGATATATTGAAGCAAAATATCAAGACATCAGCCAGGAAGTTAAAGCTCGTAAATGGGTCTTCCAAATGGACAATGACTCCAAGCATACCTCCAAAGTTGTGGCAAAATGGCTTAAGGACAACAAATTCAAGGTATTGGAGTGGCCATCTCAAAGCCCTGACCTCAATCCGTTAGAACATTTGTGGGCAGAACTGAAAAAGTGTGTGTGAGCAAGGAGGCCTACAAACCTGACTCAGTTACACCAGTTCTGTCTGGTGGAATGGGACAAAATTCCAGCAACTTATTGTGAGAAGCTTGTGGAAGGCAACCCAAAATGTTTGACCCAAGTTAAACTATGCTACAAAATACTATCAAAGTGTATGTAAACTTCTGACCCACTGGGAATGTTATGAAAGAAATATAAGCTGAAATAAATAATACTCTCTACTATTATTCTGACGTTTCACATTCTTAAAATAAAGTAGTGATCCTAACTGACCTAAGACAGGGAATGTTTTATACGATGAAATGTCAAGAATTGTGCTTAAATATATTAGCTAAGATATATGTAAACTTCTGACTTCAACCGTATCTAGGGTCTTTAATGACCCTATACATTTTTGTTAATTAAGAATTTATAAAAATGTTGATTTCCCACACTATTCAGAAGAGAAAGGTTGAGGAATACTAAAGAGGTGTGGGCGTAACTCTAAACGATTTATGAGGTACAGGGGTGGAATGAGATCCTGGGTTACTAAAGACCCCAAGCATGCAGAAAGGGGTAAAAGTATCATAAAAGTAGTCGATACTACTCATGTGCTATATTCCAAATATTCTTTGGCAACACTGGCTTTGTGTGAGGAACAGATTTAAATTTTAGTAATTACTGAAAATATTCCCCCGCACTATAGCTCTCAAATCCAATTTGGGTTCAAACCTGGTGCGATCATCTTAAGGCGTTGTATAAACTACTTTTCAAAATGCTAAGTTCAGATGAGAGTTAATGTTCTTCTGGGTTAGCTGTGGTTTTCGCACTCTTCCATGGATGCCATTTTTGGCCAGTGTCTTTCTGATAGTGGAGTCATGAACAGTGAGTGACTTTCATTGATACGAGAGAGGCCTGCAGTTCTTTGGAGGTTGTCCTTGAACTTTGTGACTTCCTGGATGAGTCGTCGCTGTGCTCTTAGAGGAATTTTGGAAGGTCGGCCACTTCTGGGAAGGTTCACTACTGTGCCAAATTTTCTCCATTTGGAGATAATGGCTGTCACGGTGGTTCTTTGGAGCACCAAAGCCTTTGAAAGCTTTGTAACCCTTTCCAGCCTGATGTATAACAATCACCTCTTTCCTCATAATTTCTTGAATTTTTTTTCAACCTTTGCATAGTGGGCTACTGGGTGAGACCTTTTAACAAACTTCATGCTGCTGAAAAATATCTATTTAGGTAATGATTTGATTGAACAGGGCTGGCAGTAATCAGCTCTGGGTGTGTCTAGTCCAGCTGAACCCCATTGTGAATACAGTTTCATAGATTTGGGGATTTAGTAACTAATGGAGCAAATACTTTCACACAGGCCAAGGTTGGTATTGGATAACATTTTTGTTTAAATAACACGATTTAAAAACTGTATTTTTTGTTTAATATTTGAAACAATCTACTATGAGATATACACAAAAGCAATGAAGATGGGGGAAAATAATTTTTCACTGTACATGGAAGAATGTCATATAGGTTTGGAACATCATAAATTGACATTTTTGGGTGAATTGTTTCCTTTTAAGTGACTAGATTTTTTTGTTTTGTATAAAGACTACTGATACTGACTGAAGGACGTAATTTCAATAATTTCCCATTCCACAGATATAAAGCAGTTGGGCCATGCTAACAGACAGTTTCTGGTAGAGGAGATGCTGACATTAATGGCAAGAGAGCAGCAAAATCAAGAGGTACCTCAAGATTTTTAGTGCACAGTTGCACCACCCAAAGATACTTTTACAGTAATTAATCATTGAGATATGTATACATATTGCTGTGCAGGTGCAGGAGTCATTTGCTCGGTGTGTGCTGGATGTGAAGAAACAGTACGAAATGGGCGACCGTGGCAAAGTTACGCTGAGCTGGACGGCAACTTCGCTCAGTGACATCATTTCCATTCTGCTAGCAGCCCAAAGGAGACAGGAAGCCTGGTAACACCTGCAAAAACACTCTTTTTATGGAAGTGTTTTAAAAAATTATTTGGTTCAAAATGGCTAAAAAAAATGTGTTATCTTATTTCTCTTCATTCAGGGATATGCTGAAGCTATTCAAAACCAACAACAAAGTTCCAAGGTAGGTTTTACGGTATATAGATATCTAAGCTTGGTGAAAATGCCTCTATTTAGCAAAACAAAATGATCTCCATGTTTACATTTTGATTGAATTCTAGTTTCTCAATGTGGCTCAGACTTTTGTACCCTTCTGAATGTGTTATTAATATCTCATTGTCTTTAAAGGAATAGTTCACCCAGAAATCATTAATTCACCCTCATGCCATCCGAGATGTGAATGACTTTCTTTCTTCTGCAGAACACAAATGAACATTATTAGAAGAATATCTCAGCTCTGTTGGTCCTCATAATGCAAGTGAATGGTGACCAAAATTTATAGCTCCAGAAAGCAAATAAAGGCAGCATAAAATTAATTCAAACATCTCCAGTGGTTTAATCTGTATCTTCAGAAGCGATCCAATTGGTTTTGGTTGAGAACAGACCAAAATCGAACTCCTTTTTCACTGTACATCTTAACATTGCAGTCTATAGGCACGATCATGATTTCAAGCTTGATTATACTTCTTGGTGCTCGTATGCACAGATCGCTAAAGTGCGCTAGGATGTGTCATCAAGGTTGAAATCGGGAATGCCAAAGAGACTGTTGATGTCAAGATTTATAGTGAAAAATAATTTGGTCTGTTCTCTCGCAAAACCAGTTGGATAACTTCAGAAGACATGGATTAAACCACTGGAGTCATTTGGGTACTTTTATATGCATTTTGAAGCTTCAATGTTTTGGTCACCATTCACTTGTATTTTATGGACCTACAGAGCCGAGATATTCTTCTAAAAATCTTTGTTTGTGTTCTGCTGAAGAAAGTCATACACATCTGGGATGGCATGAGGGTGAGTAAATGATGAGACTTTTCATTTGAGTGATTTTAAACATTTAACAGTCCGAATGCTTGCACTAACAACAGCTGTTTTGTTCCCTCAGTGAGGAGCTGTTGAATAAGTTCTTGACATCCATAAAGGAGATCAGTGATGTGAATAAAGCAGTTGAACTAGTCCAGATCTCAGCCGGCTTCTGTCTGCCAGAAACCCAAAAACTCATTGAGCGGGTCCGGAAAGACTTTGAGCTCTCAGAGCAGCAGACGTAAGTTTTACCCATTTGAAATGGCAACCCGAGGAATTTTACATGAATTGGAAAATTAAACAATATGACTTAATCTTCTCTGGTGTCTTGCAGGAAATTCTTGTCTGATCTGGAAATACAGACCTATAACAGCGATTGACTGGCTGCTGAGAGATGTACTGCTGCGTGAATGAATGTGCTGTGTACATGGCATCTACATGATTCTTCTGTACTTATGTGTCATATCACATGCTACACATTTTACTCAACATGGTCAATATTTGTACTTTCAAACCCGTTTTCCCTCATTTCCTGTTGTATTCTTGGTCGTCAGACCAGTTTCACAGTGTCTGCTGTTTTGTTCCTCAAATAAAGCTCTTTACGCTGCTCAGTGAATCACAGGGTGGACAGTTATTGTTTAATGGGAAAAAATTCCAATCTCCAAATAACTTCCCAGACACATTTAAATTGTAAACTTAAAAATACTAGTATTTTTAAAGTGTTCACAAACTGTGTTGTTAAAAGACGACACCAATGTCCAATGCCGGGTTAAAAGAATGGCAGAATGGTTTAAAACATTATAATTTAAGAGATTGTGTAGTTTCAGATGATAAAATTCAATAACTCTGATATTTTTCTGATTTGAACGCTATAACTAGTGTTTCTAAAATACAAAACAAAATGTCTGTTTTTGAACAAATTAATATTCCATGTTCAAAACAAGTAAAGCTCAATGGACAAGCATTTGTGGCATAAGCACACAATAAATGTATTTCAACTCACCCCTCCTTTTCTTAAATAAATCAAGGTTACAGTGAGGCACTTAAAATGGAAGTAAATGAGGCCAATTTTTGGAGGGTTTAAAGGCAGAAATGTGAAGCTGTAAAATTAGAAATTACACAGAAAAGGTTAGAAAGTGATTTTTATCACACTAAAATCAAGTTGACATGCATTTTGTTTACATCTTTTGGTTATGCTTTTGAAACATTTACAACCTCGACGATATTTTTTTTTTTTTTTTAGAAATGGAGGGATGTCAAAATAAATTTTGTGGTAATCAACATTATACCACAAATTCTGTCGATTGAGCTTTACTTGTTTTGAACATGGAATATTAATTTGTTCAAAAACAGACATTTTAAGCATTTGAACGAGCTTGATAGTTGTGTGTACTTGCACCACTGACACTTTATTAAAGGAGAAGATGGGTGTCTGGTGTTTTGTTGCAAATATGTTTCAAATTCTGCCCAATGTGCTCTTTAGCCATCGATTATAGGAAATAATTTAGCAAACACAAAAATTTGCTTCGTCAAGTTTGAGACATGAAGTGATCAAATTCAATGGAAATTGCATAAAACGGCATACAAATCTCATCAAAATGATGAAAATGCCATATTTCAGAAATTGGAAAAAATATCCCCACAGGACTAGAGAGAAAATTCTTGACTTCAGGCCAAGTAATTTCACAGGTTTTTACTGTGCGTTGGTTGATGCGTTACTTTAAAAACGGACGATTTCTGGCATTGGATGAGGATTTGTTTTTTTATCCAAATTGGGGACAAATCAAATGTTTCTGACAAAATCAAGCAGAAAAGTCTGAACTGACTGTTGGTGGCACTAGAGGGTTTGAGAGATCAACCCCAAAATTGACAGCATCCCAATCTGTATGCAAAATATGCCAAAAGTACCGGTGTGTCCCATATGGTTCTAGGGACTCCCAGTTAAATAATGCAAAAGAACGGAGGAAGAACAAGAGTACAGATACAGCAAGTGCCTCCAGACCTTGCGGGGTTTGGCTCCTAAATATGTTCAAAATTCAGCCATAAGAACAATGAATGAAAATAGCCAAAATAACATTCTTTTCAACAACCATGATTTATTGATGTCCAATACTGAATTAGAGAAGGACTGATTATTCTCAACAGTCTGGTTAATAAACAAAAAGTAAATATACCTGTGAATCTGAAGCATAGCATGTGAATTTTCAAACAGTGAACAGGTTAGTTTCATGCTCCCGACAGGCCGCTCTAGCTGCTAAATGCACACGTTTTACTAACCAGTATCAGGTGCGTCATATACACTGGGGAGTGCCATTGCCAACTGCAGTTAAACCCTTGAGATCCATTTTCCGCATGTGAGGTACATTCAGACATTCACACTGGATGGTCTGGATGTTAGGCCACTTAAGAATTGCTTTAAGAACAGAGACTTCCTGCAAAAGTGCTTTGGACAAATAATAATAATTTAAAAAAATAATTTGGCTGGCACGCAACATATTTATAAATTAATCTGAGGAGCAGCAGGTTCCATTAAAGGAATAGTTCACTCAAAAATGGAAATGCTGTCATTACATTACAGACTGAAATTTACACCTTTATTCACTGATAATCGTTCTCCGCCAAAGCTAGCGTCAAGCCGCATTTGAATGCAGATTAAAAAAATGGCAAGTTGCGTCTAGTTACTACACTGAATCTAAAGCCATTTTAGCATCTATCATGCTGTCAGGCCATTTTTGAATCTGGTCACCAGCACAGGCTAGATGCGAGCTACGACAGAAGAAACATTGGAACGAAAGTTTGGAATGACACAAGGGTGAGTAAATTATATCAGAATTTAAATATCCATTTTTTAGGTGAATGATTCCTTTAATAGAGGTCAAGTGACACTCCTCATAATTGACATGGGTCTCCACAGGGTGGGCGTGGCCAATAGTGGGTGAGGCTAAGGAGCCTGTGTGGTACCCAATCCCACAGCATTAGCATATGCTGATAGCAGGCTGATAACCTGCTTTGTTTCAAGTGTGAGCCGGGCTTCTTTGAGCCAGTCCTGTGCCACAAAGCGTGACTCGCCACGCAATTGGTTGATGAATTTAGCGGCAAGTTCCAGGTCGCCATGCTCGATGCTGTAAGTAGCATAGGCAAGCAGCTTGAAAGTGTCGAGATCTTCGGGTGCTAGTTTAGCAGGTGGCACCTCCTGCTCTCTCTCAAACAAAAGGACGGACTGTATGTACGACAGGAAGTACTGGTAAAGGCTGTTACGCGTTTCGTCAATGAGTGCCACGCGTCGTGCGAGCCGGCGGATGCCGTAGAAACGTGCGCGTAGTGAAGCTTCACTGTAGATCCCTCGGTTGAGAGACTCTTCGGGAATTGCTGTGGCCAATGCCTGAGCGAACTCATTTTCCGCACAGCTCTCTTTAATGGCATATACAGCGCCCTCTAAAGGCTCGGTGGGGGAATCAGCACCTGCTGACTTTAGAGTATAGTTCAAAGCCTCCACAGACAGCCACAGCTGATGAGCTTTACGGGCCTCCTCTTCAGCAATCACATGACCTTAGGAAGACAGCAAACATTTAATACATAAAAACTTGGAGAGAAATTACAAATTTATATATAAAAGGTAAATGTGTGAAGATGTAAGCCATTTTCAAATTTTTTTTTTGTATCTTTGAAATGTATGAAGACTAGGAGATCCACAGGAAAGCCTTGGCAATTGGCGTAGCGTAAATTTGGTTTATTACTTATTTTACTGGATATTTTCTTTCATTGATGTTATTCAATTCTCTGCTCAGCTATAATAGAGAAGTTTGTGTTAATGTCTTGATGACTTGAATATTGGAACATTAAAAATGTTTAAAAAAAAATAATAGTTTAGAACGTACTGTCTATGGCCTCCTCGATGCCCTTCAGCCGGGCGTAAGCTGCGTTCATGTCCAGAGTAAAGGTGTCCAGCTGTTCTTGAGTCAGCCTGCGGTAATGAGTCTCCTGCTCCATCATCTTACTGTTCAGAATCTACACAAAAATCACAGAATTGAACACATTTAAACGGTTACACTTAATCGTGTGTGATTTCTTTTTCTCCATTTACTTTCTTCTATCCCAGCGTAGTATGCAAAGTCAGCTATATACAAGCTATTCGTAAGTTAACTTCCTGAAGAGTAAAACACTGTGGCATTATCAAAGCATTGCTCGGTTTGTATGAGCATCCCAATAATTCCAACATAGCAACATTGGTTCATCCAATAGCATAAGTTAGAGGTGGAATGGGTACTTCATGAATACTCAAATGATGAGCAAATATAAACAGGTCCTATATGTCAGTGTTGGTACCTCCTGGGCATCTTCGCGTAGTTCTTGTTCTTGAACCTTCAGCACGTCCCGCAGGTGATCGGTGTGTGCAGCAGCCTGACGACGCAGTTGTGTCCTCATCTCAGCCTCCATCACTTCACGCATCTCCTGCACCTAAAACACACAGTGTCACTTTCATTGGATGGAACAAAAGATGCACTGAAAGTGAATGGTGACTGAAACTAACATTATGCCTGACATTTCCTTTTGTGTTTCACAGGTGGGGTGTGAGTAAATGACAGAATTTTCATTTTTGAGTGAACACACTAGTACATAAGTAGAATACACTAATTCAACACTGTAGTATACCACACATTTTGACAAATGTAGTAGGTCATTATATATATATATATATATGCATTCAGACATTTTGTATACAATGCTCAGTTAACTTGCTGCATACCATTGTAATGTAATATGTCGCTATTTCAACATGGCTGACTGATTAAAGTAGACAGATCTATAGTTTCAGACATTATCAATGTAATCAATGTCAAGAAAGGTAATAACTGTATATTGATCATGCTATTCCTACAGTTACAGCAGTGTTGACTGACCTTCTTCTCCTGCTCGAGTCTCATGTCTTCACGGCTGTGCTCTATGGCAGAGACCACGGCTCTCTCTAGAGTTTTCTTATTCTCCAGCTTCTGTTGCTCTAGAGCTGTCTCGATGTGGATATGCTCCCTCACCCGCTGCTCTGCCAGCTCGCGGTTCAGCTGATCGATGCGCCGGTGAGCATGGGCGATCAAAGAGTTCAGATCGTCAGCGCTCAGCTTTCCCGCTGAGAAAGAAACAGAAGAGCAGGATTAGACATTATGTGAGTTACAGAGCTAGAGAAATGGTGGCACCTCCACTGACGATTCAAAGGGTTTGAACATCCGTTGCACACTGCACACAAAAATGTTGAGAACTGGCTAAAATGCAGTTTTAATATAATCAGACTGCTTGACAACTTCTGGCAACATCATCACAACATAACATGTTGATTAAATGATGTGAACAACTGAAAGGAAAAGGTTGAATGTAAGGTTTGATATGGTTTAACATAGCTCACCAGAAATGCAAATCTAAAGCTCACACTGACATCAACCAAAAGTTCTTGTGCAAAAAGAAAACGGATCTTTGCAAGGTGATGGACCAAAAACAAAGAACACGAAATAAAATCAAAAGTACTTCTGCAAAAAGATAAATCATTTCTGATAGCTGATGAACAAAAAACAAACAGAACAAAAAACTAAAACAAAATCAAGTACTTCACGACTGATCTCTAAGAACTGAACAACAAAACAAAAATCAAAAGCCAAAACAAAATTAGCTCAAAATAAATCAATCAAAACAAAACAAAAAAAAACAACACACACAAAAAATGTAAACAAAGTACTTCTGCAAAAACAACTGATCTCTAAAAGCTGATGAACAAAACAAACACACAAAACAAAGCCAAAACAAAATCTATATATATATATATATATATATATATAAACCTAAATACAACATAACACAACAAAACAAGTTCAAACAAAGCACTTCAGCTTTTAGAGATCGGTCATTTTTGCAGATGTGCAAAACACAACGAACAGAACAAAAAACAAAAAACAAAGCCAAAACAAAAACACACCACAACAAAAAAAATTAAAAAGCAAAAACAAAACACAAAATACATTCAAACAAAGTACTTCTGCAAAGACATGACTGATCTCTGATCTCTTGGGAAAAACAAACAAATGGACAAATAGGCCTAAACACAATTAAATAAAAAGAAAACAAAAATTAAATGACACCTTATTTTGAAACCTTCCCTTTTGGTTTTATTGTGCAACACTAAAATCAGAACGTAAACGTAATCCTAAATACACTTAATTAAAATCGACCATAAAGAAATGACATGACATAAATTTCCATTTAAATTTTTTTTTAATTAATGGAACAAACGGGATATGCGACGTACGAGTGTGTGGGTGTGTGAGATCTTACTGAGTCCTTTCCAGTTGGCCTGGATCTCAGGTGTGATGCTGGCGAGTTCCTTTTGGAACTGAGCTTTGGCCTCATTCACCAGCTCACTGTACTGAGAAACGATCTTCGCCTCCGACTGCGCCGTCTGCACCTGCAGCACAGAGAGACAATATTCAGGTGTGAGTTACAGCCTGCAGATGGGACATGCTGATATGACACTAGAGCTTGAAGGAGTCTGTCTCAGAGGGATAAAGATGAACTGGATTACACACTCACTTCTCATCAGATGTAGTCTGTTTAGGATGATTACCTTGGTTACAACATTATCCAGATCCACAATCATGCTGTGCAAGTTCTCCTCCGCGGCCAGGATATGCGGTCTTGCTGAGTCAATCTTAGATTCCTTAGCGCTGTTGATCACTCCACGAAGTTTCTCGAGCTCTCCTCTGATGAAACACAAAATAAAACAAAAGAGTTTAACCTTCTCTGACAGTCAAATCTCAGTGTTTGTCTTGCAATTTTGTCAAAGTGGGTTTCAGAAATATCACTAAAACGCCATGCAGAATGTGAGGTCTATCAAAAGCAGATCTCACTTGGCTTTAAATAGGACTTCTCCAGCCTCGTCCATGGCTCGGGTCCTCTCACTCAGAGCCTCATTTAGTGCTCTCCACTGAGCTGACTTCTCATCAGGAGGGCTCTGAACACAAACACAAACACGTGGTGTCAGAACCATCAGAAAATAGCTTGCTAAAAGTTAAACAGACAGATAACAGGCCCTGTTTACACCTGGTATTTAGAAGCGTGTTCTGATCACAAGCGAGACACCTCACCGTTTACACCTGGTCATAATATGAGTCTCTTTTGATTGCTCCTCATGTCTGGATTTCAAGGGAATGTCTCTGATTTAATGAAGACATACATCAACCACTGCGTTAGTGTATTACTGCATGATAATTAAAGGTGCTATTATGTAAGATTGACAACAAGCGTTTGAAATGGGTGCTGCAGTCCATATTCAAAATAATGGAGTTGTCTGCCCCGCCCCCAGACTCGAAGCTCATGCGGGTTGCCAGAATGACACTCAATGCTTATCAGTTAAGGAGAAAATTAGCTAACTCAGCATCCGCTTTAAGCAGTCTCCATCTTCCAAAGGGATCTCCAATATTTATCCTTGTTTTATCCTGGTGTCATGGTGGTTTGGAGAGGCTTTTTAGGTCAGGTGGAATCGGTTATCTCTGATCCAGTTCGTTTGCTGGCTTCCACGGCTGCAGCACGCAGTGTTGTTTGCCTGCAAACTTGTTCTAATCTGGCAACCCGGCGGTGTCGAAATACTATTGGTGAGTGGGCAGTGGGCGGATCACACAGGCCAAAACATTAATGGAAACTTCAAAGTAGAATATACTGGTTGTATCATTGTTATTGGAAAAGCCAGTACTTCAACTTAGCATGTTTCCTAATACTCTAATGCAACTCACGTTGCCGCCGACGGACTAGATGCCGGGCCACCTTCCCCTCACGCTTGCCGCGGGCCTGGGAAGCCTGGCCGCCAGTGATGCCGCTGCCCCTGGCGTCGTGGACCATCAAGGGGAGCGCGAGTGGCCGATTGACCCAGCTTGTGTCTGGGCCTTCCAATGGACATTACCCGCCCTTTAACGGAGCCCCATTCACCGCGAGGATGCCAGATTCCCCCTTTATTAGGAACACTATTCCCACTTGGACACTTATATTACCCCTTTTGGACATTTTACGTTTATTACCATTTCCAATAAATGCCTCTCCGACTCAGCCTGCCACAAGGGGAATACTTCATCTAGCAAAATGAATCAAATAATTACATGAGTAATACAGTGGGAAACCGTGATCTTGCTAAGCTAGTGCTGGTCTATTGCTTTTGAATATTCACCCTCATTGCTGTCGATATAACTTGAAATACAGGCTGTTCAACCCCTTTGTTTTCACTGGATGGAACAACAGATCCGTGTCTCATTGTGTGATGGATATTGTCCATTTTCATTCGCAGAAACGCCTGTAAATAACGCGTATGAAAAGTAACTTCCCACCTCGTCGTCTTGACAGAGTAGAAATAAATAGTTTCCGGCGCTGCCCCGGATGTAAGTGCGCCCCCTGAAGCAAAATGTGGAAGTGACCGTGCATAGAGTCCATGGAAGAGTGCTTACACTACTGAGCCCAATATTTAGACCACAAACATCAAAAGGTTTTGGACCACATTTACACCCGTTTTTGGCATTGTCAAGCTTCAAATGGATAACCAAATACGCATATTAATACCAGGGGCGATGAATAGGATTTCATATGATGAACTTGTCTCTGAGATTGTGTGCATGTTCACCTGGGAGTCCATTGCGTCTTTGAGTTGGTGTGTGTGTGTGGCGATGGCGGAAAGTGCGGCCTCCTGAGCTCCGATGGCCTGCAGTGTGACCTTCGCTGAACTGCCCAGTGTTTCCTCCAGTTCAGCAGTCAGAGCTGCGACACATACAAAACAGAAACACACAACACATGTTTTTAACTTCCTCCTCCTCAAGTTGTTAAATAGATTTCTTTACGTTTCATTGAAGTATAACATTTTTCACATGTTCAGTTACTGTCCACTTCTGACTGATCAAGAGCTGCAGAACACAACACAGGATGAAGCCGTAGACCATGTATGTCATATGGTTCATTAAAGTATTTGGACATCCACCTGCCAGAGCATTTTGCTCAGCTTTGTCCTGTTCAGCCAGTCGAGCGGTCACTTCCTCTACTGGTCTCTCCTTCGGCTCAGGCTCATGATGGGAGCACTCCTTACACTCTTCAGCTACACACAAACACAAAACACCCACTAAGCCAATGTATCAGGGTTCCCACACCTTTTGACCAATGAATTTCAATCACTTTTCAAACAAAAATTATTAAATAAATAAAAACCCACTCAAAAATAGAGGTGGGGAAAAATATATCGAAATATCGTGATATTGTATCAATATTTGCAGGCCAAATATCGATATTATTATTGACATTTTTGCACAATGTATTACAATTTTACAGTAATAACATTAACTGAAGTATTTTGACAAAAATGTCAGTATCATATAAAATAGACTAACCTTTTAGGTTCAATCTATTTTACTTTAGTGTATTAAAACAGTGCTGTAATAAATCATGATTTTATAGCATTTATGCTACTATTGTATACATAAATACTATAATACATTTTTAGAAAGACTAGCTAAATTGACCTAACCGAAGAAATAAGGACCCATTATGGTCTTGTATGCTTGTAGCTTTGCAATGTACATGGTATTAGGAAATGAACTGGCCTTGTTTTGTAAACTGGCACTTTTACGGTATATTAATGTAACAATGTATTTGGTGATTTGGTCACAGTTCTCTGAAGTCCAATGAAGATGAATGAGAAACATTGGGTGAAATATCGTAGTTTTGAATCGCAATACAACAAAAATAAAGAAATCGCAATAATATCGTATCGTGACATAAATATCGATATAATATCATATTACCAAGTGATTCCCACCCCTACTCAATAAAAGCTATTCCATTCCAAAGAGCATCTTGTGTGCTTCAATAAAGTCAATAAAGTTAACATGGTCAATGTAATATACAGTACATGTCTATTTGTCAACTAGACTGTTTGTTTAACATTTTTTAATATCCTTTTTTTTTTTATCCAATCCAAGACTTTTATTTTCAATGTGGTCTCAGACTTTTGGAACCCTTTGTATATCATTTATTTATATCAACGACATTGTCCAATGGAAAACCCATATCTATTTTTATATAAAATCAAATTCAAGCATATTCAGCACAGATTTCCTAAACTCCCGCAAAACACAGATATTCTCACTTTGACCAAGAGAACTTTGGAAGAGAAACAAACAAACAAATAAATGAGAACAGTCATTAAAGGAATATTCTGGGTTTAATACAAGTGAAGCTCAATCAACAGCATTCGTTGGATAATACTGATTACCCCAAAAATTCACCAGCACTCTTCCCTCCTCTTTAAAAAAAATAAAAAATCTGGGTTACAGTAACTATGTTTCCATCCAAGGATTTTTTTGCAGAAAAAAGTTGTAGCGCATCAAAATAAAGCTGCTGGAAACGCAAATTATCGCTAAATTCTTTTAACTTTAGCGCATCCGTTTAATTTGAGCGCATAAACTGTATGTCGATACATGAAATGTTGCGAAAAACTTGTTCGGAAACACAATTTGTCAAGAAAATTGGCCTTAACGCAAAAATGTAGTGTCACATGACAGAATTTACCCCAATCGTTAGCCTGTGTTAATCATGACGTCAACATACATCCGTGAAAGCGAATTTATTGTACGTGTATTGATCCGATGCTGCAAACGTGATACTTCCAGGAGTGCCAACACAAATATCTCATATCATGCACATCAACAAGTGCACGGAGAACAAATGAATGGCCACTGTTTGTGATTAATTTAATCGTGGTAGTCATCTGTTTATTTATTAAAGTTGCTTTTCCACATTATTCAAAATAACAGACGGCAGTCACGGAATTAGCCCACAATACAATAAACATAATTTCTATTCACAAAGATGTTTTAAAATTAAAATAAATACACAATACTAGGAGAAAAGCTTCATTGTGTTTTTTTTTTGGAACATTAACATATAGCCCAATTTATTAAATTATTGTTTAGTTTTACTTTTGAAAAAATGCAGACAAAATTCCCAGTATTAAGTTAAATAAATTGCCAAATGAAAAAGCATTAAATTAAAAAAAATTAATTACCAAATTATTTATTTTTATTTTTAGACCTATACATGCCTTTTCTTTACACAAACTTAAATAAGCTTTACTCTGTTCTGTAGATGAATAAAGTCGGCTGAATGACATTCTCAGAATATTCTGCACTTTTCTCAAGACTATAAACTATCAGAACTATTTGTCCAATGACAAATATATAGAGATAAACAAGCTTTTGAACATTTTAAAACATTTATATATTTTAAATCTAACCCTCTTTACCTCGGATCACATTTGCTGAGCTTCTTCAGAAAATGTCAATTGTATTATGACAGTAAAATAAATTTTAGGTCATTAAAAGTTGCAGGAGAAATTTACGGGACATTATGCAGTTGTGATAGCAATGCTTTAAGATTAGATGATTGTTCAAAATAGCCTATTGAATATCAGAAACCCTGTAAACCCTGATATTACACCGCATCAGTTTTTCTTTAATAGCTGTGCACATGATATAAGCATCGATGGATGGTCCTTATGCAGAGACAGAAATTTTCCCCACAACTTGGTGCAGGATGCCAGCTTGAACAGGGCCATGACGATTCGCTTTCGGGTCAGAACCGGTGGCGATAGGCATAACATCAGGACCAATACTACAGTCCTATCAGAAGGGCAACTGTTCATTTTTGATAGCAATTCCACCTCTTCTGATTGATTTTATTAGTTAAATTAAAATGACAGTAAACAGGCTAATTAAAATGAATTGTCTCAATCTCCCCATTTTACCAATACTTGGGCGGAAAATAAATTAGGAACATCTGGGAGGCGAATTAGCGATAAATGCACATTTCTGTATGGAAACGTCTTAAGGGCGATAAACCAAAACTTATGCGACAAAGAGTGTTTTTTAGGCATGGCATCGTCACGCACACCATTTTTAGCGATAAAAAGCCATTTGAATGGAAACAGGCAGAAGACAGCAAATTTCACTTTGTCGATAACAAAATAGCGTGAAATGTGGTTGGAAACTAGGCTAGTGAGGCACTTACAACAGAAGTGAAAGGGGCCAATCTGTAAACGTTAAAATACTCACTGTTTCAAAAGTATAGCCACAACACTTAAACAATATGCATGGTGTGATAAAATGGCTCACATTTTCTGTGTTAAGTAATATCCAATTTTATAACCTTGTTGCCATGACGAAGCAATGCCAAAAACACTTCATCCGATTGATCGTTGATTTAACGATGATTTAAAGATGATGAACTTTATAGCTCAAATAATACACAAGTTTTGGCAGAAGAATTAATGCAAGTGCTTTTAAAAAATAAGCTTCACATTTCTGCCTGTAAACCCTCCAAAAAAGGGTCCCATTCACTTTCATTGTAAGTGCCTCAAAGTAAACTCGATTTTTGCTTTTTTTAAAAGAAAAGGAGGGACGAGTCAAAATAAAAAAGGTTTTGGTAAGCAACATTGTCTCAAATGCTGTCGACTGAGCTAACCTTGTATTGAACCCAGAATAATCCTTTAATACAGTCACAAACAAACACAATCCCAACTCAAATGAGGTTGGTTCTTAGGAGAGAAAACTGGTAAGTAATGACGGATTAGTAAAGAACTCAACAAACGCACATTGAAGAAATGTATCCATGCAGAGGAATGGAGCAGAAGAGAACACGTTAGTGTGGGTTAGATGATAAAACTGTGCACTTGGATGGTACGCTGTGATGCTTGAACAGAGCGAGAGTTGAGCACATGCAGGGAGGAAAAGACACTGATGCCAAAACAACTGATCTGATGAAGAATTTTAAAAGACAGGCACACAGGTTCTGGATCAGTTGTTGGAAGCAGAAGGCAGTGTGAATGATCCGGTGCTGACCTGCCGGGGGAGACTGGGGCTCCATGTGGGGTTTCATCGCTTGTGCCTGGCGCGGGAACAGAGGGTACCTCGCTCATAGCTGAAATAATATGAGCTGCTGAGGCGGAGGCTTCTGCAAACAACAGTACGACTCACATGAGAAATATAGATCACACTTCAGCCACTGTAAATGACTGCTGAACTGATCAGACGTGACAATCACTGTGAAGATCATTTACTGGGCATCTGTATGCAGATTTACTGTACCTGAACTTTTTGAGTTTCTTTTCGAGGTGTAATGATTCACTAGTTTTCTCTATGACTAATCCAGACGATTTACTTTCATCGATCATGCAATTAGATTTATTTATTTTTTAAATCGAGAATCATTAGTGGTGGTCAATAATGAATAGAATATGCTATATAATTAATGAATTGCGATTTGACAAAACATTGTTTTCAAATATATAAATATTTCATTCGTTACGTGAGCGATTTCATGGAAACAAGTAAGGTGGCGTTCTCTAGCTCACCTCGTAAGCGCAGCACTCTTCTGTCGCCTTTCACGGGATCACGCCAGCTTTCGGTTCCGTCCGTAACTCTCATTGAAACCATTTCTGAACAGTTTTTGATCGACTTGTGTCTGATCTCTTCTCAGAACGGCCACTGACCATCACATGAGCAGTTGACAGCTTTTTTAACATTTGCACGTGCACTTTATATATGTATGTTATTAAGTCTGTGTAGACTCATGTGGTTCTGTGTTTGTCCTATGTTGTTTTATGTAGC
This sequence comes from Xyrauchen texanus, assembly GCF_025860055.1. NCBI lineage: Eukaryota > Metazoa > Chordata > Actinopteri > Cypriniformes > Catostomidae > Xyrauchen > Xyrauchen texanus. Next base: position 6,798,300 of record NC_068298.1, on the reverse strand, counting down.
ACCATTGTCCTGGAGGAACGTTGTCTCGTTTCACTGTGTACTGTACTAACTGTATATGGTTGAACGACACTTGACTTGACTCAAGCTCTTGTCTCCAGAGAAACGCTCTCAAAGCGGTGTAGCTGCCGACTCATTACGTGGCTTCTGAAATAAAATGTTTTAATGTGGGGAAACTTGGCCGTTATTTTCAAGAAGACAAATTGTGCGATTTTACTGATATCATTGTTCTGCCGTGCAGAAAACATTTAAGTTGAAGTCAACTAGTTGATATTGCTTTTCTCTTTTCCTTTTAGTATATGAGACCTTGAGGAAACAGAATGTAGTCATATGAAGTCACTTTAATGCTGTCGTATTTGAATTGGGGAGGGGGGGCTTTGTAGCTCAGTGAGTATTGACTACCACCCTTAGAGTCATGATTTCGAATCTAGGGCTTCACGAGAGACTCCAGCCAGGTCTCCTAAGCAACCAAATTGGCCCGGTTGCTAGGGAGGGTAGAGTCACATGGCATAACCTCCTCGTGGTCGCTATAATGTGGTTCTCGCTCTCGGTGGGGCGTGTGGTGAGTTGTGCGTGGATGCCACGGAGAATAGCGTGAAGCCTCCACACATGCTACGCATCCGCGGTAACGCGCTCAACAAGCCACGTGATAAGATGCATGGATTGATGGTCTCAGACGTGGAGGAAATGGAGATTCGTCCTCCGCCAGCCGGATTGAGGTGAGTCACTAAGCCACCACGAGAATTTAAAGCACATTGGCAATTCCAAATTGGGGAGAAAAATCCTATAAATGCAAAAATACGGTCTTAATTTCTAAAATCCCAGGAGATCAGCAGTTACAGAAATACTCAAACTATGCATGATTTTATGCAGAGCTGCCACACGATTGGCTGATTAGATAGTTGCATGGATGATTGTTGGTGCCAGACAGGCTGAGTATTTCTGTAACTGCTGATCTCCTGGGATTTTCATGCACAACAGTCTCTAGAATTTACCCAGAATGATGCCAAAAACATCCAGTGAGCGGCAGTTCTGTGGACGGAAATGTCTTGTTGATGAGAGAGGACAACAGAGAATGGCCAGACTGGTTCGGACTGACAAAGTCTACAGTAACTCAGATAACCACTCTGTACAATTGTGGTGAGAAGAATAGCAGAATACTATTCTGAGATGTGTGTTGGTGCTGTTTTGGTCGCACGAGGGGGACCTACACAATATTAGGCAGGTGGATTTAATGTTGTGCCTGATCAGTGTATATAAATCGCCCACACTGCTCTACAGTATAAATATCATCAAACTCAAACTTTCATTTCAAACAATAACTGAATCTGAAATTAGGAGCAACTACGCTCTTAAAACAAAACAAAATGCATTCTTGGAAAAAATTCCAATTCTGATGAAATGACTCTCTGTAACAATGCCAAACACTACTAGATGTCAGCATCTTAACCCTTCACCTAATAAACTTTAAGAAAGGTCAGCAGTCAGTTTATGACTAAACATGCCATGCTCATTAAAAATTACCTCATCAATTATTTACGGATCTAAAAAATATAAAAATTCACAGACAGTGTATATAAACTTCACTTCTGTAGATAATCTTCATTGCTTTAAAACTTGCTAGAGCATGACTATAAAGAAGTGAGTGATGTTTTCATGTGTTTGTTAGACACAATGACTGACAACACATTTCAGTTTTAAAGCTGAAGTGTGTAATTCCTTCAACACTAGCGCCACCAAATGGAATTGCAAAAATTTACTTTGTTATCAAAACAGCCTTCTGAATACGCCCACCACCAGTAGATGGTCAAGCAAAGAGACAGTCCCGCCCCATCCCACGGCACTGGTTGAGTAATGTTGTTGGGGCGGGTCTAAACAGAGAACTTTTCAAAGCCCCACAGAAAGATATTGCTTACAGTTTTCGAGAAGATTAACCAATGAATGGCTTACTAATAATAGTTGTCGCAGCATATTAAGCTTGGATAGGAGAAAGTACTTTAACACAGAAAAAGTTCCATATATCAGCTTTAAAAGAGCAAATTTGGGAAAGATCACGGACAAGTCTTTGTTGACACTAAGATTAAAGAGTGTGTATCAATCTAAACACACCATTAAAGAGCTGGTTCACCCAAAAGTAAGTTATGTCATCATTTACTCACCCTAATGTTGTTCCAAATCTTGAGTAAGGTGAGTAAACGATGACAGAATTTAAATTTTAGGGTGAACTAACCCTTTAAATATTGTTGGCATAACATATCTCCACTCACTCACCCTCTAGTGTCTGTGTGGCTGGTGCTGGAGCTTCCTGTATGGCAGGTAGAGCTCCCACTGGTGCTGGGTCAGGCTTCTTTACTTTGGCTCTGGGCTGCTTTGACTCCTTAGTAACTTCTGGTAATGAAGATATTTGCAGGGGTTCAATCTTTCCCTGATAAAAGAAGAAATAAAAACATCTTAAACATTTTCAACAGTGATAGAAATATAGAAGTATGACATCAGGATGTCAATGAGCTCAGATCTTTTATTAGAATCTAGGTCAAAATACAAAGGGGCATAAATGTGCTTAGCCTGAAATTAAAAGGTAAGGCATTAAAAAGTGAAAGTAAAGTCAGCTCTAACCAGTTTCTTTTGTAAAGGGACGAGTGGAGGAGGTGGGCCGAGTGTCATTTCAAATAGTTGATCAGAGTAGGGAACGTTCTTCTCTACATTTGCCCGAAATTTGGGGTCCCATTTGGAGTAAAGGATTGTACCACCAAGACCTCCACCAATGGTTAAAAGACTGGCAGCCACAATTTTCCCAGCAGTAGATCTGAAGTACAAAAAAAAGGGATCTAATTTGAGATGCAAGTGTATTTTACATACATTATAATGTAAACATGAAACAATAAATGCATTGGTGATTTGCCAAACATTATTACATACCTCTGGTGTTTAGTGACCTGGCACTTACAGTATATCTATCACAAATGAATCTACAAAATGCCTAGATAGTGTACAAACTTTCAATGCATTTTTAAGATGATTAGAAAATAATATTTGGGGTTTCATTTTTCATTCAGCAAAGAAATGATGCAACATGATAGATCGGGATTTATTACATTCATACTGAAATATCAAGATATGCAACTGGCTGTCAAACACATGCTAAGCTACACTAAACACAAACTACACATTAGCGACCAATATGTATTTTCTCAGGCACATATTAAGCCTAAATATACACACAACTTACAGAAGTTCAGTAGTACACACAAATGTACAATAACCAAACCATACTGTTCATGTGTTAAACTTCCTATAGTTTACTTCCACATTGCTTCTTCATCCATATGTAATGTCAAATGAATATCAAATCAATCACTGTAAGAATAGCATGTATAATATGTTTGTGAACAAGTATATATATGATACTGATAATTCACAACCATTGCGCAGAAAATCAACATGATATACTTGGCAGTAATTTTTATAAATATGTCATTAATTTGTCATGTAATAAACAAAGAAATATATATAAAATATAAATTTAAATGGATTTGAAATAATTAAATCAGTCGAAAGTAATACATTAAACGCATACGATTAAAAATAACCATAAAAATATTATTTATAGAAGTGGAAATATTTATTGTGACACTATCTTGGGTCACTAAAGCCCCTATATACTTTTGGTAATTAAACCATATAGATTGAGGAATACTTAAGAAATGGGGGCATTAGTCCAGAAAATGGATTAGGTAAAGGAAGTGGAATGAGGTCCCGAGTCACTTAAGACCCGAGGTATGCACTTAAGGGTTAAAGTTTCTCACATAACATATTAAGGTCCACACAGTACAAAGACATTTCATAAATATGCATAACACAGCTGTTGTTGAACAGATAATTCCACTACCAGCAAATATTCCCTTGTATGTAATTTCAGAGTACTCTTGGGTGTTTAAGGTTTAATTATCAGTTTGAGATCACACAGTTTCTCGTACCCGGAGTCTCCAGTGGCGGTGTATCTGCGGCAGTGCTGCAATGGATAGGTCGTCACTTTACCACACACACATTGCTGCAGAGAAACAAATTCACCAAAACATCAAGTCACATGCACCAGAGAAAACCAAATGACATATTATTCCTTCTACATTGACCAGTGCCACTATTATTTTATGTTATGCTTCTGTTGAATAAAATAGCTCGAGAGCTGTTCAAAATGTACAATTTCCATCTCACAATCTTCAAAACAATCAAAAATAAATCATGAACCACATAGCAGACACATTTCCTTCTCAATTAAAAACAGTGTTGGGTGTAATGCATTACTACGTATTAAATTACTTTTTCATTGGAAAAAGTAACGTAAGGGATTACTATTTTATAGTAATTTAATTACAGTTACTTCTGATGTAACTGTTAAATACTGCACGGACTATAGAACAATTCTATTTAAAACAATAGAGAATTTAAAATCGAAATTTAATGTCTAATGTTAAAATATATGTTTTCTAATTTAACGTAGACCCCATAAATTCTTTGGCCAGTTCATTAATAATTTATTTAATTCTATATGATTTATTTGAAAGAATTAAAAGTACAGATAATGTCTATCCTTGTATTTTTAATCTGGTCAAGGTTGATAAGGGTTTTAGAAAGTAATTAGTAATGCAATTACTTTTCAGACAGAGTAATTAGCATAGTAATCTAATTACACTATAGAAGATGTAATTGTTAGTTAGTAATTCGTTACTTTTTAGAGTAACTTAAACTTAAATTAAAAACAACAACAATGAATGAGTGAAAAGCTGTCACTAAGCATTTGTTTAATTTTCCTCAAAGCATGGCCTTTTTACATAACATTGATGAAAGTTTAATTAGATTACCTAAATTTACATTTAGGCACGAGTGAAAACGAAAGGCTGCGTTTGTGTGGGGAAACTTTGTGAACTTTTCACAGACAAGGTCACGTCCTTCCATTGGACAAAACTAATAAACGACTCACGGTGTTTAAGGAGTGCTTATTAAACATAAATACTGTTCAACGTAACACATTTCAGTCAAATATTGTGGTGAAAAAACACAATTACACATACGACAGCTTTTTGGTTAGCTTCGTTGTTAGGATGACAGAGAATATGAATGATGCACAGCCCGCCTATATTTACGCTCCGCAAAACACTGAGTGACTATTGGTTGATGAACGTATCACTCACTAAAACGCGAAGCTTAATTGGTTCGTGTATCTGCCTGTCAATCTAGAAACGCCTCTTTTGACCACACGTTACGTCGTTTACGTAAAAAAGCATTCTACCCCTGTGTGTGTGCTACTTAAACTGTGGCAAATCACATACCTCCGCATAGAAACCATCATATTTTTCCGGCACTTTATTTAGTGGCATCATTGATTAAACAGTATAGGTGTTATTATAATCCATCATTTAATGAAATGCGTAAAATACGGCGGGCCTCGCTGTGGGTCACTGAATGACCGTTCTCAAACATGCATGCAGAATAAAACTCACCCGCGCCGCTGCATGAGCCCCTTTCCAACAGACGCGCAGCATGCTTGCCCCTTCTGTTTCTGAGTGTTGGATTTAGGATGAGAATATGCGATCCGATTCAGCAAAACATTATAAAGTGATCAACCTCAACTGCAATTCTGCCCCAGCACACTGTAGGCTAGCTCCCGCAGACCAGCTCTCTGGTGCACGTAGTGACAGATTAAACGCATGCGCAGTAGGCACACCTAAATGCGAACATACGTCACGGTTTCGTGATCGTCATTATTCCAATAAATACCATAATTTTATGCTCAGATCATAGAAAGGAGCTTCAGTAGAAACAATAGGTTTAATGGTAACATATATTTACCATGTTGACTCCTTTTAGAGTTATTTGTCATTTATTTGGACCGTAAAGGCTAATACAAAAAAAAAAAACACAAATCAATGGTTACAATAATAGAAACTTTGGTATTTTCATTAACAAAAAGAGTCAACTAGACTATAAATAAAATTATGCCAATTACATGTATTAATTAATTATTTTTACCATGTACAAGGGCAATTCATTAGTTTTTTGGACATGGTAGTATTATGGTACTCTCTAAAGTACATCGGAGTGCCATGTAAACACAATGTCATTATATTGCCATCTACTACCATTACTGTACCATAACACCAATACTTCATGTTGGTGAAACTATGGTGACAATGGTATCATTTTGTATATATGTGAGACATAAGTTGTGGCTGTAATGCAGTTTCCAGTCTCTTTAAGTTTAAAGGAATAGTTCACCCAAAAAAAGAAAATTCTCTCATCGTTTACTTGCCCTCATGCCATGTGTATGACTTTCATTCTCCTGCTGAACACAAACAGGAAGACTTTGGAAGACTTTCTCAGCTCTGTTGGTCCATACAAATCAAGTGAATGGGTACCAAAACATTGAAGCTCCAAAACCTAATTAAGTCTACATAAATGTAGTATGGTGGTTCAATCTATATCTTCAGAAGTTATAAAAGTGTGAGTTAGAAACAGATACATATTTTAAGTCCTTACCTTCTTTTTTGTTTTTGGCCATTTACATTCTTTCTGCATATCACCACCTACTGGGCAGGGTGGAGCAGTTATAGTAAAGGACTTAAATATTGATCTGTTTCTCACCTACAATGATCAACTGGAGTCATGTGGATTACTTTTATGCTGCCTTAATGAGATTTTGGAGCTACAAAACTTTGGTACCCAATTACTTGAATTAACTGGAGCTGAGGTATTTTCCTAAAAATCATCGTTTGTGTAAAGCAGAAGAAAAAGTCATACACATCTGGGATGGGGTGAGGGTGAGTAAATGAATAGGGAATTTTCATTTTTGGGTGAACTATCCCTTTAAAATGTTAACACTACATGTGTACAAGTTGTGTCTGTGCTATACAACTCAATGATTTTTTTTAATAACTGCATTACAATTAAATGTATGTCCTATATACATATACATTTTCTGACACTAGAGGCTAGGACAAAACTGAGTGCATCCACATGTAACATCAATGAGAAAATTAGACTTTATTGGATTGAACATCATTACAGGCCTAAGTTTCCAAATCACATTTGGACTCTGCCAAACAGCAGAAGTCCAAGGGGTAGTCTTTAATAGTGTTAATTCATTGGCAAAATGCTGTCCTAAGTTAACAAAATTACCATGCTGCAACAAGACAAGAAGTCAAATTACCGATGTAGTCATAAGCAACTGCATTTCAATGCCCCAGCTGATATGCATTGTGTGCAGGGCACATTTATTCAAGTTAAAGCTATAATTCTTTTAAAAATAAATATTAGATCCATATGCCCAGAGGTTTTATCTTTCATATAGTCTTCAATGCCAAAATGACTTTGTGAGGTAACTCAATTTTAGTACATATTAAATCACAGGAGACACACTGAACACACACAAGATGTAGTTCTCAAGGAACCATATGGATTTTTTCTCACACTGGGATGTATGATGAGTGCTACAACAGAGCATTTTCAACCATATGCATTACATTTTCCATTCAATATTTTATCCTTTGCAGACTTTAGCTTTTAAAATATATATTTTTTTCAGATCCAAATCAAATTTTCCCCATAAAGAAAAAAAAAATATTCAAACAATATTGGGAAGAATTAATTTACTTTTATATACCTTAATGACTGTGCAAGTTAAACCACCAACATAAACCCCAGGAGCCAATGTTATGAATCTAAAGACTACAGATGAACACATCAAGTTTTTTTTGTAGTTTTCTTTTTTAAATAAGTGCAGGAAGCAAATGGTAATCAAATGACACAAGGGCTATTCTGGTTCAAGTTGCTCAGCTGCATGACGTTGTCTTGCTGGACGTTTCTTGTACGATGGCCACCGGCACACAGGGCAACAGTGCCGCCCCCCGGCTAGCCAGACCACGATGCACTGCTGGTGAAAAACATGGCCACATGGTAGTCCCATGACAAGGCAATCTGTTTCGAAGTTCTCAAGACATACGACGCACTCGGTGCAGTGGAGCATGCCACAAGGCCATTGAGACCAATCTGTGTCTTGCTCCTCTCCACCAGACCACGATTCTTCTGACTTAATCGCAGCTGAACAATCTTCAGTACTCTGAAGAACTTCTGAGCTGCGTTGATGTGCTCTCTTGTCACCACTGGAGTCTTCACTTGGGTTCATCAAGTTGTTTGGTCGTTTATCAAGGTCTTGTGTGGGCCTTTCATGTTGGGCAAGTTTAAACTTCCAGGTGGGTAGGTTCTTGATGTAATCTATTGGAACAAGTGGGTGAAGCCAAAGATCTGGAAATGCCAACCTCTCTAAAATGAAATTGGGATCGTCATCCCAATCGGACTCAAAGTTCTGGAAGGAGGCAATGGGATGTACCAGGTAGCTGGTATACCAATCCCAGAGACTTGACAGCCACTCTAGGTTGTTTGCATTTTGGTCTTCATTGCTACATCTTCTTTTCTTCTCAAAGTAGTCGATGAGAAGGCCATGGGCTAGATAAGTGCTTAGGAAGAGAGCTGGATGTGAAGAGTAGAAGGTCCAGTCGGCCCGGACCCATGAGGCAATAGTAGTAGTGTCAGCATAACGCAGAAGTTTCAAGCTGTACTCGTAAAAGCTATCCAAGTATGGCAGCTGGAGAAAACCAAGGATGGGCAACCAGGAAATTATGAGTAAGGAATTGTAGGTCCCTAACGTGCTGATTAAAACCACAAAGCGTTTTATGGTGGCTCCCTGTGTAATGAAAAGGTCCATCCAAGCCATCAGATTGACCATGACCAAGCTTAAAATGAACAAGTCATTGACTTCCGGCTGCACCGAGCAAAGAAATGTATCCATGGCATGCAAGGAAATGAATTCCCCAGTGCTATTGCCATATCTGTAGATACCTTCTGGTGTTTTAAGGATATATGAGGGCATTTGTCGCACCCCGATCTCTTCCAGGGAGGTGGCGTTGTCCCAGTTGCGCACATCAACAAAGATGAACTCGATGCGCCCTGTGTATTTGATGCTCAGCGCTGAGAAGAATGCTGGGGGCTGAAGCAATTTGGCAAACAAGAACATCTTTACTGGTTGCTTTTCCATCTGGTACCAGTCATCCATTAATTGCTCAGAGAAACGGATAGTTTTGATACGAGAGGCAACATGCGCAGTCATCCATTTAAAGATGTGCTCGGTCTCGATGCGTCTGCCGTTATACTCTTTCAACATGACCTTCCCTTTGGATGCATAGGTCTGCGGCACAGACATGATGAGAGTGGACTTTGTCCAGCCCCGTTTATGGCAATACCTGACAAGGAATAACAAATGCGTCAATAACAACTTTTTTTTTAAATAAAATTATTCCTGTTACTTCATAATGCAATTACTATTGTTAAAATGTAAAGAATGTGTGTGTGTGTGTGTGTGTGGGGGCTGAGTACACCACACCTGGAGTCACAAATTCTTATCCAGGGTGTGCTGAGTGACTCCAAACAGTTGCTAGGGTGGGTAGTCACATTGGGTTAACCTCATCGTGGTCACTATAATGTGGTTCTCGATCTCAGTGGGGTGCGTGGCGAGTTGTGTGTGGATGTATATTTGTGGATATATTAATATTTGAATAAATTGTATCTACCAAATAAAAGTCATAAAACCATAATAAAAGAATTATAGACCGCTCTGACAAGATCTCAATAATTTTATGTTATATGATTTTGCCAGTTTAGTTCAGGTTGTCAATAATACAAGAATACTTCATGACATTCATTACATTACAAACATGCCATTGATGTTTATCAATTCACAAAAATGTGAAACACAGCATGGTGAAAATTTTTGTGTAATTTCTTACCTTGAGTCACTTGAGCAGTTGAAAGTGCCTGTTCGAATGCCAAATTGAGAAACTTTCTGTACCATTTTGCCCCAGTTAGCAGTGCTCAAAAGTGGATTCCTATCTTGGGCTATTACCTGAAAAAAAAATATATATATTATATAATATATAAAAAAAATAGATCTGTCCAAAAGCATTGTGTGCACATGTACACATTTAGCACTAAATAATGTTGCCAAATAATATTGCTGCAGCAACAGATGCCCAATAATCTTGGTTTCAACTCTCACATATTTGAAGAGTAAAGACGTTACCATGCGTGGGAGATAAAGAAAGAGACATTTCTGTGAAATGAGTAGGCACTGCTGAAGTTTCAGTTTCCATAGCGCATTAAATGAAGGTTTCTGACAGGGTTAGTAATTAAAAGAATAGTTTAGACAAAATTGACAATTTTCTCATCAATTTACTCTCTCATGCCACCCCAGATGTGTATGACTTGCTTTTTTCTGCTGAACACAAATTAAGATTTCTAGAAGAATATTTCAGCTCTGTTGGTCCATTCAATGCAAGTCAACAGGGTCCAAAACTTTGAAGCTAAAAAAAAAAAAAGGCAAATAAAGGCAGCATAAAAGTAATCCATATGACTCTAGTGGTTTAATCCATGTCTTCTGAGGTCATGTGATAGTTATTGGTGAGAAACAGATCAATAAGTCCTTTACTATAAATTCTCCTCCCTGCCCAGTAGGTGGCGATATGCACGAAGAATGCAAATCTCAAAAACAACAACAACAACAACGCTTAGGAGTGAAGAGTGCTTTGGAGGGCTGTAAAATAAAAAGGACTTAAATATTGCTTCTGAATATATAGATTTAACCACAGGAGTCGTATGGATTACTTTTATTGTCTTTACTCTTTATGTGCTTTTTGAGCTTCAAAGATTTGTACCCGGTTGACCTACATTGTATGGACCTACAGAGCTGAGACATTCTAAAAATCTTTGTTTGTGTTATGCAGAAGAAAAAAGTCATGCACATCTGGGACGGCATGAGGGCGAGTAAATGATGAGAAAACTTTACATTTTTGGGTGAATTACAGTATTCCTTTAACCAGGGCTAGGGGCAAAAATATGTCAGTAAATGTATAAATTGAAGTATTGCACATAAAAGGATGGCATGCATTATATTTTTATATTGTTAGAAATAATATGCCCTCATAAGGAAAGAAAAAAATGGCCCTGAAGATCAAATCCAAAGGAATAATCTAGACATTAACGTCTTGAAGAAGTTAAGTTCTGACAAATAAAAACTTACATTAAGAAGAAATGTTAATACTAACCTGAACTAACCAGATACCATCCTTAGTGTCCTCCACTAATTCATAAAAGTGCATTTCTCCACTGAAAGTAGTGCTGGAGTCAGATCCTACTTGCTCCTTCTCATTCTTGAGAGCAGAGTAGAGCTCCCCTTGCATTAGTTCCCCTTGAAAAGCATACAATGCATGATGTTGTAGGCCTACCATTACATTTGAATATGCATTTTTATCAAATTCAACAGGTTGGATGGAGAGATTTACCCGAGTTCTCCACCAGCTCCCTCACGTCCCTCTTCTCTGCCAGGCCCGAGTATCCCAGTCCACGGCACTCCAGGATGGTTTTGAGTTTCTTGAAACTCAATGTTACCGGATCCACCAGCTGGGTGGCGAAAACTCCCGTCTCATACCAGACGACGGCCTCAAAAAACCGAGCCACGATGAATAACATAAGAAAATAAAGGAGCAAAAAGAAGAGTTTCCACCACATTTTTTTCGCTGTGATCTAGTTGATTTGCATTGACAGTCAAGCAACACGATGCACTGGCGTTTGTTTATGTCGCGTGCGATACAGTTCACTAAACAAAAACTACTTTTGCGGTAAAACGCGGTCTAAGACTGAAGCTGAAATTTAGCTCGTTCAATGTTTCCATCGTATTACATAATAATGTGGAGTCAAAACAACTGCACACATATAGAGCATCCTACAGCAGGCCGTCACTGATAACACTCACACCTCGCGCGACAAAACGAAGCCTTGTCTTCATTAAATAAACATTTTGCTGAGCGACGTATTTTTACTCCATATAATGCTAAACCGTAACCTTATTTGACATCCTTGGAGAAGGGTAATGTGTCTGTCCGTTTGAGTTGTGTTGTCTGCAGGCTCTGGCTGATGATCAGCTGGTGCGCAGAACAAACTGACGTCACAAGGACATTTCCGGTGCAGAATTATTTCTAAAATATAAAAGGCGTGTTGGCCTACTGTAAAATATCACTTTTTATTTTATATCCTTTCATTTAAATGAAGTAATTTAATTAACGTTAAATATTTAACAGTTGTTACTTTCTTACTATTTAGATTTTACTTTTAAATGTTAAAAATTACGTGTGCTGGTGCACATACACACACAAACGCGCGCGCGCGCACACACACACTGGCAGCCAAAAGTTTGGAACAACGTACAGATTTTGCTGTTCCGGAAGGAAATTGATACTTTAATTCACCAAAGTGTCATTCAACTGATCACAAATTATAGTCAGGACATTACTGATGTAAAAAACAGCACCATCACTGTTTGAAAAAAGTCATTTTTCATCAAATCTAGACAGGCCCCATTTCCAGCAGCCATCACTCCAACACATCTATGGCAAGTGCAACAGGAAGTGTGGGGTGAAATGTCACCTGAGTATCCTGACAAACTGACAGCTGGAATGCCAAGGATCTGCAAAGCTGTCATTGTCATTTTATATCAATTTTAATTAAAAAAAAAATTAAAATGGCAAAACAATGTTTTACTATAAGTCAGGTTTTATACACAGTATACCTGTTTTTGTAACAGGCCTGTTCTTAGGCATCAAAAATGGAGTGGTGGTGGCGTAGTGGACTAAAGCACATAATTGGTAATCAGAAGGTTGCTGGTCCGATCCTCACAGCCACCACCATTGTGTCCTTGATCAAGACACTTAATCCAGGTTGCTCCCTGTAAAAAGTGCGCTTTGGATAAAAGTGTCTGCCAAATGCATAAATGTTAAATGTAAATAAAATAAATAAATAATAATAATAACAATTTCACAAAATAAAAGCCCACATGGTTTCTGTTTTTGTTCTTTAGTCACTCAAGTTTAGCAGTTTTAAAAAATTGTTTTAGTGAAATATTGTATTATTTTAATCTTATTTTACATATCATATATAGGTCTTTATTAAAATTAATACAAAATATGCTAACAATTATGTATTTTAATTTTACTACAAGCGGCATAATATTTATGTATGGTTATATGGTTATGAAGTCTAATGTATATGTCTATACGATTATCAATATCTGATTATAATGTGATTATGATATCTGTTTTGTGTCAATGTATTACTTCCTTGCATTTTTTTGTATAAATTTTTTAATATGTTGACAATTAGGCCTATGCATTTTTTATTTGTTTTGTCCTACACTTCTCAAGTTCAGTAGTCTTAATCCACTCTTGCAGGTTTGCAGAATAAAATCTGCACTTCATCTCACGTTTAAGTTTTCTCAGTCTTCATTTAAGCTTCATTTGTTTAGCACCCAAATCAATGGCAAAGCGAAAATATTAGTATTATAATCTGTGTTGTTTTGGTCTCAGATGAAGGGAGCGGTCGCTCTGTGCGCGTGGAGGGCGTGATGACGAGACTGACGCGTATGACGTGGCGAGCTGAATCAGCCAAACCGAACTGTTCTCTTCTCTTCACTTCAATAGATCATAGTCTCGCTGTTGGCGGCTATTAACACTGATTGTCAAAAAATGGAGGTTAATACGTGCAACATTCAAGTGCTCCTGCAGGCAGCGGAATATCTGGAGCGCAGGGAAAGAGGTATCACACGGCTTATTTCCTTCTCATATTGTTTGCATTGAAACACTAGCCGTTTCGGACAGTCTGCTGTTTGTATGTATTTTTCAAAGACTCCTTAATGTTTACACATTGTTTTTTCATGGGGATTCTGAGCGGGGGTTCTTTGTTGCAAAGGTCCATTTGTGTTTTTGTAGTGTAAAGAAATGGTGTCTTATAGTTGATATTATTGTGTTTGGTCCGGTGACCTACATTTCAGTTCTGTTTTGGACACAAAGGCGCGAAATCGTCATAGATTTGAAAATGCAGCAGCGCTGCACGTTATTCTACTGTAGTTACAATGTATCAACCGTGACAACTTGTTCACTGGATACATTGTCACTACGTAGCGTTCCGCTGGAAACATTGTTTCAAACAATTCGATGGCGCCAAAACCAGAAAGCGGTCTCGAGTACAGCTGATTTGATTTGGGATGCTGACATATAGTTGCAAAAAACATCTTTCTAAAGCACTTGTGTTTTTAGATTTAAAATTAGGCAACAGTCAAACGTCCGTTGTATGTGTGTATGTCCTAATGTGACTTATTTTAAGCATATTTAAAAGCATTTTTTTATTAAAGGAAGTAGGCTTTGATAATGACAACTCATGTTGTGTATTATTTATTTATTTATTTATTAATTTGCAGAGGCTGAACACGGTTATGCCTCAGTGCTACCATTTTACAGTAATGGGGTCGCAGATAAGAGAAAGAAACAGAAATCAAAGACTCATTCACAAGGGAGCAGCAGGTGAGTGTGTGTAAGGTGCACATCAGATCCTGCTCTTTTGTTCGCAGATGGCTGTTGTCTGTTCTATTCATAATACTGTATAACACTTGTCTAAAAAAACCTATGTGTTATATATATATATATAAAACACATAGGCCGCTCTGGCCGCTCACTTCCACTTTTTAGTCCCAGTCCAATTTACATGTCGAAACAGGACACATTTTCACCTATGCCATCAGGGTAACACATGTGACACTAAAATAATGCAATAAACATTAAGTAAGCTACATAAAATGTATTGGAATATTTCGGGTTCAACACAAGTTAAGCTCAATCGACAGCATTTGTGGCATAATATTGATTACCACAAACATTTATTTCACTTCCATTGTAAGTGTCTTACTGGAACCAAGATTTTTGCTTTTTTTAAAAAGAAAAGGATGGAGAGTCTAAATACATTTTTGGTAATCAATATTATACCACAAATGCTGTTGATTGAGCTTAACTTGTATTGAACCTGGAATATTCCTTTAACGGAGAACACCCCAATGTACATAACTGATATAAAACTATAAGAAGAAAAAAACTTAATTGTTAGGTACAGCATAAACCCAAATCTTGGTCTTAATTTAAGAAAATAAGAAAAATCATTAGTAAAATATACATTTACATTTATGCATTTGGCAGACGCTTTTATCCAATGTGACTTACAGTTATTACAGGGACAATCCCCCCGGAGCAACCTGGAGTTAAGTGTCTTGCTCAAGGACACAATGGTGGTGGCTGTGGGGCTTGAACCAGAGACCTTCTGATTAACAGTTATGTGCTTTAGCCCACTACGCCAACACCACCACTCCCAAAAATATATATTTTTATATTTATTTCTCAACTGAGCTCTCTTTAGTTGAGACATATTTAATATACTATATATTTTCAGTAATCAGATGAGTAATTTTCACCTGGCAAAAACAATAAAACAGGAAATAATCTCATAATATTGTATTGAAAGAAAGGACTCACTCCATATTTAGAGACCAGAATATTACAGAGATTTGGGGCTGGGCTTTTTTGAAGTGGGCCAGTATGATACCAACCAGAATACATAGTAAGAACAACCAAAGTCCCTTTCAAAGCAAGTCAGTCCACTCAGCGAACATCTTTGGTATGCTCTCGGGCAGGCTGGGCAGCTATTTTTCTATGTAAACAAGCAGCATCAAAGCTCCCATCTACTTGAATGGGGAAAGGCCGAAATCTCCAAAAAACTTGGTCAAGGTTACGATCAAAGAATATATTTCTAATCAGCAGTAAAATCTGAGCTTCTTTACCTCAGATTACACTAAAAAGCGTTATTTCCCTAGCTTGTCTAGCTAATGCACATGGGCATTCTCCTTTTCTAAATCCGTTGGCCAATGGGCATTCCGATTTCTCCCATTCATTTTAATTAAAGTGGCTGTCTCTGCTTAATAGTCTCTAGAACAACTTAGCACTCACATAGCAATATCCTGTCAACCATCCTTAACACCATAAAGGCACTAAACTTTGCATGAACAAACACCACTAACATTTTATTTTGTAACTAAATGGCAAAATTACTGCAAACTAAAACTGTTTATTTGTGTTTCAGGTCTGTTCACAATGAATTGGAGAAACACAGGTACTTTCTTAATTATATATAATTTTTTAATTCTGTGCATAGTTTCTTATTACATATGGCTTGTTTAAAAGCAGATTGTTAATGTTGTGTGTTTTGTGGTTGTAGGAGAGCTCAGTTGAGACATTGTCTAGAGCAGCTAAAACAGCAGGTTCCTCTATCCTCCGATTCAGCGAGGAACACAACCCTCAACCTGCTCAGAGATGCACAGCTGCACATCAAGGTGAGCAGAAATGATCTGTAAACAAAAGACTCTGCATTTGACCACTTAACAACCATAATTTTATGGTATATAGAAACTGCATAATTATTTACAAATACATATATATACAAATAAAAGTGCCAGTTGCTGGAGAGTATCATAATCAGAATGAGCTTTATTGCCAAGTATGCTTACACACAAGGAATTTTTAATGGTGACAGACGCGTCCAGTGCAAAGAGAATGCAACCATACAGTATATACATACATGCAAACATATACATTTAAACATGTATACATATCAGAGCTGCACGATTCTGGATGAATCGAGAATCACAATGTTTATTGCTTAGAATAAAGATCACAATTTTCTCAAGATTCTGAAGGAAAAATGCTTATGTGATTTAAAAAACCTGGACATAAGGTTACTAAACAAAGGAACATGTAATGTACTAGAGGTTCTGACCAAATGTTCTCTACTTCAATCTATGCAAAAATGCAATAAAGTTGTAAATCAAATATATACATTTAAAACGTCCTAAATCCACAAGAGGGCACAACGAATACATTACAAACTAAACAGCACCTTGTTATTATTGTAAAAAAAATAATAATTCTGTTAAAAAAATAAAATAAATAATGCATAAAAAAATAAATGAATTTTTTTTTTTTTTTTTTGGGTGTGAATATACCTTTATGGCTCTCTTGTTGGGGTAGGGACTAGGGAGGGTGTGTTTTCTTTCTTTTTGTCTGAAAATCCTGTATTGTACATGTATTGTAAAATAAAATAAAAATATGTTCAAAAAAATAAATAAATAAATAAATGAAATGGTTTAGCCTTTTTCTCATATGCCAAGTAAAAAGCCAAATGAGCTTCATTAACAGTTTTATGTCAAATATGCAATAAAACACTGTTATTTTACTAATTTAATATATATATATTTATATTAAAAATTGTAATTAAAACAATGTGGCCTTCAGTGTCTTCAGAGCCAGTAATTAAATAGAGAACAGAGTAATCAGTGCTTTAAGTTTTTCAGCAACAGTAATTAAACATAAAAAAGGTATATAAAAAAGAAAAAATTTATTTAATGCAAAATGACATTTTGCTCTGTAATTATTAGATATACATTAATACTGACTTAATGCAGTAAGAATGCCGACAGCATGCAGCTTATATAGTTCACACAAATCTAACACTTTGAAGAATTTGTCCCATCTGCTTATACATTAACGTCTGTGTTTGCTTTAATATCTCGTCAAGACAGATTAGGTAAGATTTAATGCAGATTTAATGCCATCTGTTTACACTCTCGTAATTAATTAACAGCTGTGTTTACATTGATATCGCCTAAGAGGAGTAAAAACAGCGCAGAGTCTCGTGCAGGGGTCCTGCATTCATCACAAGGCACAATTGCATGGCATAACAGAAATCCGGTGGTCCATGCATGGCCATGAGATTTTCAGCTGCACTGTTGCTACTAGTTTGCTCAAGTCTGGTGATTTTTACATACATATACTGTATATATTTTCTTTTCCCATAACATAAACCATGCCATTAAACTGTACATATATGTGTTAAAATAAATTAAAAAGGCCCTAGTAAACAATAACATCAAACCCACAAATTGAATTGATGAGCTCAACAGCAAGTCAACAAAGGAGGAAGAAAAAGAAAGAGAGAGTCAGGCAGGAGCCAGTAGGAAGACAACAGAACAACAAAACCTCTCAGGCTGCATCAGTAAAATGCACGATGTGTAATCTGTATTGTTGATTGAGTGCAGGCAAAATGACCCACTCACACCATTGATTTAATGAAGGCCATAGCTTGTCGTGGGCATGTAAAAGTCTTACGTCCATCCTTGGCATCAATTCTCAGCTTTGCAGGAAAAAGCTGTGCGAAGCTTACCTTCCGTTGGTGCAGTCATTTTTTACACTCTTTGAAACTGTCCCGCTTCGCTTGGGTCGCTCTGGAAAAAAAGTCCAAAACCATGATGTTGTGGTCCTCCCAGCACAACTTGCCTTTATTCCTCACCATCCGTAGAACAAAGTCTCTGTCAGCCGACCATCAATATTTTGCCAGGTTAGACATCTGTCACCCGCCCCCGGAAGCTGACTAAGAGCTCTGTGCACGTGTTCTATCTCGAGGTGTCCGACGTGTGAGAACGTAAGTGCTTTTTAACGTCCCCACAGACCGACGATTTCAAGTGATCATCTGTGTTCCGCAACTGCTTTCGTGTCCTTAAATAACGTATAACGTGCAAGTAAAGACAGCCAGTGGACTTTTTGGTGCCCCCCTAGGGTAAGATGGTGCCCTACGCAGACTACAGTTACAACAGTACCATGTTCAGTGTTGTAGTTTCCCAGCTGCTTTATCTCTCTGTCAGCTCACCGGCCGTGACGATTACATATGTTGTGTGGTGGGGACTATGCAAATTGCACTACACTGTGATGTCACAATGTAGAAAATTTCAAAATGAGTTTATGCGGGGTGGAAACAATAAATGCTCTTTTTGGGCTGGAGCAGAAGCTTTGAGTTCTAAAACTTGCAGTATATTTTTATAGTGCCATGACCCCCTTATATGTCAAAATGTCAATCAAAATTGGATTCCTCATGTCATGACCACTCTAATAATAATTTGATTCACAGATGCCAAGAACACACTACAAGAGAGAAAAACGTTGCCCTGTGCACATTTAAAGTGTCACAGGTTTTTGTTTTTCTGTTGTGTTGGTGCACAAAACTAATGATGGGCTGAAGGGCACTAACAGCGAGTTGGCCACAATCTGGGGCTTTTTGCTAAATACTTAAACTTCAAAGGATGACTAGCATCAGTCTTGTAGTGTGCGCTTGGTTTAATTTGGAGTATAACCCACCAGAGTTAGGGCTTACAGCAAAATGTATCTAAAAAAAAACTAAATACAAAACATTTAAAAACATTCAGTTTTACAGACAATATATATTATATATTGTTTTAAAGAAGCACTAGAACATTTACTGTATACTAACTGGTTCAAAACTGTGGTCTGCCAACACAGAGTAATCAATTAGAGATAGTGGTGCATTATGTCAATTATGTGGTCACACTCTTGTGTTCACGTGCTCTTGCAGAAACTGCAGGCGCAGGATGAGCGTGCAGAGCTGTTGAAGGATCGGCTGCGCTGGAAGCAGAGAGAACTGCGCATACGGTTGGAGAAACTGCAGGGCAGCACGGAGCGGATGCGTAATGACAGCCTTGGGTCTGCTGTGTCCTCAGAGAGATCAGACTCTGAGAGAGGTAAAAATTAACCACATAATCAGGCAATATTAATGTTATGGTAGCACTTTATTTTACAGTACTGTTCTACATTAACGTACTATATACAGTAATTACAGCAACTATAGTACAAACCCAAAATCGAACCCTAACCTTCACCCATATTAAGTACATGTAGTTACCTAATATTACTCAGTACTTCCTTGGGTAAGTACGTACACTGTAAATATACTGAAAATACACATACTGTAAAATAACAGTATGGACAGTAATGACGATAATCACAAAATGGTCATATATCGACTGATTAATCAGTCTGGCTGACAAATCGATCTATTATTATTCAAAGTTGTTTCTTAATACTGAAGTTATTGTTATTAAGCCTATTGTAATAGGTTATAGTGCAAGTACATAATCACAGGAGTAACGATATGATTAGATTTGTTTGTTACATTACAGAGGACATCGAAATAGATGTGGAGAGCATGGTGTGGACTCTGGATACAGATGGTTTGGGCTCATCACATGCTGAGGTGGACCACAGCTACTCCACCTCTGATCATGCCTGGTTATGACCATATCAGACCGTCTCATACCTAGAAACATTACGAAACGGTATTAAGAGTATGAGGAACATCACAACAGGACTCAAAACTGAAAATGTGTGATGGGCTTTGCCATTCTTACCACAGAAAAGCCTTGTTTTGGAACCATCCGTCGCAAACTACTTGTAAGCATGACTGGAAAACGTTTGTGTTGTGTATTCTTCACAAATGCCATTATGGTGCTCTAGTATGCTATACACACACTTGATTCAAGTGTAACAAGTTTGGTGATGCTATACTTTCACATAATGATTTTATTTTTTATCCAGACTAGTTATGATAACATTGTACCGGCTAGTTGTCTTCTATCCAGCAAATGAGCTTAACTATAGGGTCAGCCTGCAGTACACATTTGCTTGCACTTATACCTTTAATATCCGGCATATTTAATTTGTCGTCTTTTTGTTTTAAATACATTGCACAAAGCATACGCATGAGCACTTGCAATGTCTCGTTTAGATGTATGTCGCTCCATTCAGGATTGCTAATGTGTCAAATTGCAAATTATTTAAATGCAATTTTATCAAATGTTTGATATGTTTTTCTAATGGAAAAGATTGGGGAGGCTAATTCAAAGGTTATGCTGCAATTCATATTTTATGACTGTTACTTGGCAGAGGTACAATAAGGCTTTAAATGATTGTTATTGAACTGCTCGGTTCCCACAACTCTTTTTCTGCATCTTTTTTAGTCCTGTTCTTTGGTTTACTTGAGTGAATTAACGTTGGTGCTATTAAAACTCCGGACAAGCTCTTACTACGCAAGAAGCCTGAAAAACA
Source organism: Xyrauchen texanus (assembly GCF_025860055.1). Classification (NCBI taxonomy): domain Eukaryota; kingdom Metazoa; phylum Chordata; class Actinopteri; order Cypriniformes; family Catostomidae; genus Xyrauchen; species Xyrauchen texanus. The sequence goes on along the minus strand of NC_068298.1, from coordinate 6,777,373 downwards.
TAAAATACTGAAGTTAATTTTTTATATATATATATATATTTTTTTTTTTACGGTAGATTTTTTTAACAGTTGTATCCCCCTTTAAGATGTGTTAGTCTTTGCTCATGTGAAAAAGTCCTGGTTGTTACCTTTTTTATGTAATATTGGTAAAATACATGGGCTGTATTTGCAAACTGTTCAATACCTGCTCAAATCAGCCTTTTATGCAAACTATTATAATCATGCCTGTGTTTTTAGATGTTTGTACATTAATTGTGTTAATGTACACTGCTAAATGTACATTGTATGTACTGTTTGAACACCAAATGCCTTATTTGTATGTCATTCGACCAGGAACACCTTTGTATTTATGTCTCTCCTTGTACTCATATGTAGCATTTTATTATTTTTTACCAACATAAAACTTTTGTACAAATAAATATTTTATGTATTTAAGTTGACTCATTGTCATTATGCTGTGCAACATTTGTTCTGTTCTGTGTGGTTGCGCTGCATGAGAAAAGTCCTCAAGGGATGCAATCAGAATTTGACTGAACTTGATTGGAACAAATTTGTCAATTACACTTATGTATCGCAGCTCTATTAACACTTATTACACTCCATATGTTTTGAAACATGACATTGTATTACATAGTGTTTTATTTTACTTAATTACACTGTGTGTAATTTTCATCAAATTCTTTTGAGTAATTTTTACTTCATTACTACATACACTCTAAATTGTATTTTAAGGTTTACACATCTTAATTTCATTATGCATTTCCATTAAATGGGCCATATTCTATTCTATACATATATTCATTAAAATCAACATAAATGAAAAATGTACCCCATTTACAGTACTTATTCCCTTTATACATGTTCCTTGTCTTAAATTGGACAATTAATCAGTGCATGATAATCCTCAGAAAAACATTTTATTTGCAACCTCTAATCAAACTATAGTACCTATCTCTGTTTCTGATGGATCTCACACTATATACTGTTTCCCAAAGAATATCCCATTTCATTTGGAAATACATGCACCTTGGGCTGAATGTTGTTTCGTGCCGAAAATAGTTTTTTAGCCTATTCTTGAGCTTTACGCATTTCAATTTCATAACAAAATTCCATCAAATTGAATTCCGTAATCTTTAAAAGTTTTATTATTATTTGAAAGATTACGTAATTCCATTTGATGGAATTTTATGAAACTGAAATGTGCAAATCATGTAGCCTTTATGGTTAACTTATTTATAGGTTTGCTAAAAACAGTCGTAATTTAGTTTCAGTTGCCAATTTTCCACTCTATCTTTGATCATTAAAATCGGGCTCTTTTGATAGGCTACTGCACATAAGACCTTTATATGTAAATGAGCTGTTATGATTGGCTAAATGGTTTTACTTTTATCAGGGAAAGGTCACAAACAGCTTTAAAAAACAAACCGGGAAACCGGTCGGCACACATTTGTTCCCATTACCCTGATTTTGTATTGCATATAAACACCTTTACCGGCGTTCTTCCCGGCTCAAGTGTTGTGCACATGTAAGAGATGTAAAAGCATCCAAATGAATTAAAATCACAAATGAGAAATGAAAAAATGCGTCAGATAGAAAATATTTATTACAGATAACTGTTGATCACAATTATTTAGAGTTATAAATCAAGTTAAGCTATCTGTTTCATCAAAATTTGACATATTTTCTATAACAAATGTAACACTTGTTTACGGACACAGCAATTCTTTACGGCATATTCTCGCATGTGCCAAAGACTAGGCCACTCTGCAGAACTCTATAGACACTGTATCAAGTAGGCAATGACTGCTGGAATTGTGGACCCATCAATAAAGACAGAACTTCAATTTGAAGCAACAAATCACATGGATAAACAAGGCCGATTTCTAAACCTCAGCAAGAGTGAATATGAAGATTCAGAGATGGCCATCTTGGAAATCGATCAATTAAAATCACAGAAATTAATCTGAAATGCAAACAACGTCTCATGTAAACCATACTCGATAAAGCAGAAAGAGAAGTATGCGGATGCATTAAATCAAATTTTACTCCAGGGTTTTGGTTTAGAGAGGGAACAGGTGCGATGTAGCATCAGAGCAGGAAATGCATTCGATGTCAGAGGAAGCACAGTTGTATTTATCAACTTGTGTATCCAAAAGCTCATTTAAAAATCTCCATCAAACCTCGTCTAACAAATGTGCCCTGTATGATGGAATGGCACACCCCTTTTCAGCAGAACTGGGAGAGTCCGGGCACAGTGCACAGCTGCGACATGTCCAAACCCGTCGTCTGCTCATCATACATACTGTTTCTTCTGCGCTTGTGAGGCTAAATCTTTTGCTTTCTCTTTGGCAGCGAGTGCAGTCTTGCGTGCCTTTACAGTTGCAGTTTCTGCCAGTGTTCTTGTTGGTATTTCACCTGTGGGATAATTAGAGATGGATGTTTACAACTAAATTAATTAAACCATTAAGCAACCTCTTCATGCTTGAACTCTCGCTGACATCTTACCTTGCATCTTGGCCAACACATATTCAAAGCCTTTCATGGTCTTTGTAACGTTGCTCTTAAACCGGGCTAGACCAAATTCCTAAAAATGGGGTAAGACGGAAACCACTTTGAAGAAACATCATTGTTGCTAAGTGTTGTGAAAGTTCAAGTGGCATAATGTAACTGCAGACTAATCAGCAGCTCGCTATAAACACCACACGTGATGCGTGTCATCACCTACATCAACTTGACAGTCCAGGCTGTAGTATACTTAATGATATTTAACGTCTTAAAGGGATAGTTCACCCAAAAATGAAAATTCTCTTATCAGTTTCTCACCCTCATGATATCAGAGGTGTGTATGACATTCATTCTTCCGCTGAACACTTTTGAAGAAAAATAGAAAAATATCTTAGCTCAGTTGGTCCTTAAAATGCAAGTGGATGGTGATCAGACCTTTGAAGCTCCAAAAAGAACAGACAGTCAGTATAAACGTCATCCAAACGACTCCAGCTGTTAATGTCTTATAAAGAGAAATGACCGCTTTTGTATCGAAAAAGATCAATATTTAAGAACTTATTTTTTTTTACTCTAAATCCGGTCAGGAGCAGTATGTGCATGTAATCGTGTTGGCATGTGAGAACTGACGCATATGCGTCACAGCCGGAAGTGTGTAGGAGGAGCGCTGTACAGAAGCTTCGTTGGTTTTGGTTTAGATCTGCATTTGTTTCTTTACTCACAATTGTGCGTTTTTGTCCTTATCGTAGATGTCTCAACCAAGAGAAGAATGTGAGATTATGTCCGTAACATGCCAACGCAAATTTGTCACACAAGAAACCGCGTTAACTCAGCATTCTCGCAATTACGTCACATCGCGCACATACTAATGCGGACCGATTTATAATGAAAAAGTCTTAAAAACGTATCTTTTTCGCAGCCAAAAGTGATTGTTTCTCTTTATAAGACATTAATTTAACTGCTTGAGTTGTTTAGATGCGTTTATGCCGACACCATCTCTTCTTTTTGAAGCCATCCACTTGTATTTTAAGGACCAAATGAGCTAAGATATTTTTCTATTTTTCTTCAAATGTGTTCTGAAGAAAGAAAGTAATACACATCTGGGATGGCATGAGGGTGAGTAAATAATGAGAGAAATTTTATTTTTGGGGTAAACTATCCCTTTAATGCATTTCAACAGATCACAAACTGCTGAAAATAAACATCCTTTGAGGATATAATTTCATATGAAATATTTACAGTTGAATTTATTTTCTTTACCCACTGACCTGAATTGCTCTAGAGAGGCCGTACAGGTTGGAGGAGATCCAGGCTTCTCTCTTGATCTCTATCCAGCTGTTGTTGTCAGCGTTCACTCTGTACATACAGCGCTCTTCAATACTCTACATGAGAAAACATGGTGCAGATTTTGTTGTTAGCATTTGCCAGTTGTTTCAAAATAAGCAGGAATTTTAGCCATTCCAAGAAATCAACCAAAAATACTAATTTTAAGTAGCTAATATACATGTGCCAGCTGGCAAAGCTTTAATACCTGTTGAATGTGTACAATGAATAACACTTGTATATATTAATATTTATCACTAGAGGACAAGAGAGTACAAAAATCAAATAAAACAGTCCTCACTGTCAAAACACTAACAGCAAATCCTGATTTATAATTAACTTAATACATTTAAAAGTATGTGTATAGAGCATGATTCCACATGGAATAGTTCACCCAAAAACACAATTTTCTCATCATTTTCTCACTCATATGTCGTCCCAAACTCTTATGACTTTCTTTCTTCCGCAGAACACAAACAATGTTTTTTAACGGAGATATGATGTCTGTTTGTCCATACAATGTATGTGAATGGTGACCCAAATTTTCAAGCTCCAAAAAGTCATAAAGGCAATTTAAAAGGTAATCTGAATAATTTAAATTATTTAATCCAAGTCTCTGGGCACAACCAGGATTTTCTGCTCTATTACACTTTCTAACGCTTGATGCATCCAAAGAGCACTAGATGGTGCTAGGAATCAAGCTTTAAAATGTAATTAATCTTAAAATCGTGTTATCATAGTGAAAAAAGGAGTTACATTTTGGTCAGTTCTCACCCAAAATAGACATGGATTAAACCAATGGAGTCATATGGAGTACTTTTATGCTGTCTTTGTTACTTTTTGTAAGCTTGAACACTTGGTCACCATTCACTTGCATTGTATGGAAAAACAAACATTTCTCCATTTAAATATCTTGGTTTGTGTTCTGCCGAAGAAATAAAGTCATACACATCTGGGACAGCTTGAGAGTGAGTAAATGATGAAAGTATTTGCATTTTTGGGTGAACTATCCCTTTAATGCATCTGAATATTTACTTTTGACCGGTAACTCTCATTATTACTATAATAAAGTAATGAAAATGATCCCTTCTGGACACAATGTTAATATTATAAAAATCACCAGAACAAATTATAGGAGTATGATCATGATTTAAAAATACTTTAAATAACTTTTCATTTAAAATAACAATTTTACCCTTTTTGTTTGGATTTTAGTAATGACAATCGGAGTGGTAAATGTGCTAAACTGTCATTAAAACAAATTTTTTTTCTTCCCCCTATTGATTTTGTGATGAATTATGAACCAAACACGCTTTATAAAATTCACCCAAACGCAGCGTGTATTATAGACAGTCATAGAGACTGTGGCCCACCATGACACGTGCGTGAGTGATGTTCCAGGTGAGCGTGGTCATGGTCCTGCTTTGAGGATCCACTATTGAGTCCTCAATGATGTAAGCTTTCTGTGCCATATGAGCTGGCAGATACTTCTCCGCCCAGCGAGGAGCTCTACTAGTTTTGGTCAAGAGTCGTCTGGAAATGAGATGGTTGTCCGGAGTGATTTCCCGAAATACAATGTCTTCTGTCAAAACATGATTACTGAGGAACAGAAAATAACATGACATGAAATTAAAAAGTTGGATATACAGCTGAATCAGACATTTAATTGACTATATCACAATTCCAGTGGGTCAAATGTTCACATACACTAAGTTAACTGTGCCATTAAGCAGCTTGGAAAATTCCACAAAATTACGTCAAGCCTTTAGACAATTAGCTTCTGATAGGAGGCGTACTGAATTGGAGGTGTACCCGTGTATGTATTTTAAGGCCTACTTTCAAACTCAGTGCCTCTTTACTTGGCATCATGGGAAAATCAAAAGAAATCAGCTAAGACCTCTGAAAAAAAATGTGAACCTCCACAAGTCTGGTTCATCCTTGGGAGCAATTTCCAAACATCTGAAGGAACCACGTTCATCTGTACAAACAATAGTAAGCAAATATAAACACCATGGGACCACGCAGCCATCATACCCCTCAGGAAGGACACACATTCTGTCTCCTAGAGATGAACTAGTTTGCTGCAAAAAGTACAAATCAATCCCAGAACAACAGCAAATTACCTTGTGAAGATGCTGGAGGAAACAGGTAGACAAGTATCTATATCCACAGTAAAACGAGTCCTATATAGATATAACCTGAAAGGCTGCTCAGCAAGGAAGAAACCACTGCTCCAAAACTGCCATAAAAACACCAGACTACAGTTTGCAAGTGCACATGGGGACAAAGATCTTACTTTTTGGAGAAATGTCCACTGGTCTGATGAAACAAAATGTGAACAGTTTGGCCATAATGACCATTGTTATGTTTGGAAGCAAAAGCGTGAAGCTTGCAAGCTGAAGAACACCATCCCAACCGAGAAGCATGGGGGTGGCAGCATCATGTTGTGGGGGTGCTTTGCTGCAGGAGGGACTGGTGCACTTCACAAAATAGATGGCATCATAAGGAAGGAAATGTATGTGGATATATTGAAGCAACATCCCAAGACATCAGCTACGAAGTTAAAGTTCAGTCGCAAATGGGTCTTCCAAATGGACAATGACCCCAAGCATACCTCCAAAGTTGTGGCACAATGGCTTAAGGACAACAAAATCAAGGTATTGGAGTGGCCATCTCAAAGCCCTGACGCTCAATCCGATTGAAAATGTATGAGCAGGTCTGAAAAAGTGTGAAAAACAAACCTGGCTCAATTACACCAGTTCTGTCTGGAGGAATGGGACAAAATTCCAGCAACTTATTGTGAGAAGATTGTGGAAAGATACCCAAAATGTTTGACCCAAGTTAAACTATGCTACCAAATCAAAGTGTACGTTAACTTCTGACCCACTGGGAATGTGATGAAAGAAATAAAAGCTGAAATAAATAATGATCTCTACTATTATTCTGACATTTCACAATCTTAAAATAAAGTAGCGATCCTAACTGACCCGACAGGGAATGTTCTATACGATTAAATGTCAGGAATTGTGAAAAACTGAGTTTAAAAGTATTTGGCTAAGGTGTATTGTACTGTACTTCAACTGTAATAATAATACACACAGTCAGCTTAAACATCAACAACCAAAACGAGACGTTATCTGTACCTGTAGGGGTTGGGATATCTCTGCCAGAATGCAAGAAACACTTGGTCCCATGAGCTCTTCAGAAAGCCTGCACAGCTGAAGTATTTCACCATTGTTCCCACTCAACCCACTTGTGCTGAAAACCGCAAATGAGGACCAAAACAGCAATGCATTATTATCTAAACATGACACAACGATAAATTACATTTAGATGATAAGACCATGCCTTATGTTGATCAGGTGCCGTTGAGTAACCCATAAGCATTTTCTAATTGTGATCCTCAAAAATGTCTATCTAGTCAGTTCAGTAGGTTTTGAGACTGTCATGCCAAACAATGCTGTCTAGGCAGCCAGCTAACTAAGTTTTGAGATTTTGTCATTTAGAAATCTGAACTGGAACAGTTTCAGCTGATCAGTGTCATGCAGAAAAGCTGCTCGTGCCGTTTAGCTCGGTGATAACACGTTTACTATATTTCTGAATGAAATATTGCACGAAATAATCTGATTCTGTTTGCGCGTGCAGACACTACAGTAAACATGGATGTAAAACAGCACTTACCAAAGTAAACAGACTATCGAGCGTCCTATGAGGCGATTTTCTACTCCTACCTTTCACGTCTCGCGCATGGCGATCATTCGGGTTGTGTGTCTGGTATACATGATTGTACGTGACTGAACAGAAGGGAGGGAGGAAGGTTGTGGTCAGTGACGACACTTCCGGAAGATCATTTACATGACAGCACTGTACAGTACAGCTGATCTACGTGCAGTTCATCATGACCATCCACACAGTATTTCTCAAAGTTAACAAATAGTTAATTTGTGCTATAATCAATAGAAAAAACTGTGAGTTTACCGTAGGCTATGCCCCCCACCCCACACACTTTACATGTTTATTATTCATAATAACAATTGTATTTTTAAGTATTAGGCTAATATGTATGCATTTAACCCAAACTTGTGTTTGTTGTGTTTAACGCTTCTTTTGATTTGTTTTGCTTCACATACTAAAAACGACTTCATACTAGGACCAGTAGAGGGCAGAAATTGATTACATTTGTTCCAAACTTCTATTAGGCGTTCTACAGGGGGGTTTACAAACTATACAAACCCAAATATATCTATCTATCTATTCTTTGTATATTCTTTCTTTCTTTCTATCTATCTATCTATCTATCTATCTATCTATCTATCTATCTATCTATCTATCTATCTATCTGATTTATCTATCTATCATCTGATTTATCTATCTATCTATCTATCTATCTATCTATCTATCTATCTATCTATCTATCTATCTATCTATCATCTGATTGATCCATCTATCTATCTATCTATCTATCTATCTATCTATCTATCTATCTATCTATCTATCTATCTATCTATCTATCATCTGATTGATCTATCTATCTATCCATCTATCATCTGATCTATCTATCTATCTATCTATCTATCTATCTATCTATCTATCTATCTATCTATCTATCTATCTATCTATCTATCATCTGATCTATCTATCTATCTATCTATCTATCTATCTATCTATCTATCTATCTATCTATCTATCTATCTATCTATCTATCTATCTATCTATCTATCCATCCATCCACCCACCCATCCATCTATCTATCTATCTATCTATCTATCTATCTATCTATCTATCTATCTATCTGATCTGATCTATCTATCTATCTATCTATCTATCTATCTATCTATCATCTGATTTATTTATCTATCTATCTATCTATCTATCTATCTATCTATCTATATATATATCTATCTATCTATCTATCTATCCATCTATCATCTGATCTATCTATCTATCTATCTATCTATCTATCTATCTATCTATCTATCTATCTATCTATCTATCATCTGATTGATCTATCTATCTATCCATCCATCCATCCATCCATCTATCTATCTATCATCTGATCTATCTATCTATCTATCTATCTATCTATCTATCTATCTATCTATCTATCTATCTATCTATCTATCTATCTATCTATCCACCCACCCATCCATCTATCTATCTATCATCTGATTGATCTATCTATCTATCTATCTATCTATCTATCTATCTATCTATCTATCTATCTATCTATCTATCTATCTATCCATCTATCATCTGATCTATCTATCTATCTATCTATCTATCTATCTATCTATCTATCTATCTATCTATCTATCTATCCATCCATCCATCCATCCATCCATCCATCTATCTATCTATCTGATTTGTTATCTATCTATCTGATTTGTTATCTATCTATCTATCATCTCTCTCTGTCTGTCTGTCTGTCTGTCTATTCAAGTATAAAGACCCATTTATGAGTGCATGTTGTCACTGTACTAAAGCCACATAAAATATGATCTGGAAAATATGAACATCATAATATGTTGACAGTGTATCATTTTACCCACTAATGTAATGTTAGGTGAATCTGAAGAGAAACATTTTCAAATTAATTCTAAATTATTTGTATAGCGTTTTCACAATACATATTGTTCTGAAGCAACTTTACAGAGACTAGTACATTACAAGCCCCATACAAAGCAGATTTATTATTTATGTATTACTTTCAATGACCAGTCTTTGAAAATAAGAATAAAAAATGAAACAATAATGATATCAAATTCAGTAAATAAATTTAAAGTTATTTTGCCTTAAGCATATTTAATTAATACCTCATGATAAAATATTCATTTTTACTGCCCTAAAAAAAAATGTAATCGTTTTTTCCCCTCCAGTTGTCCATGGACCTAGTACAAAACCCCTGCTCTAGTGCAATGTTCAAGCCCTTGTACAACATGCATTTCTTAAGCAATTTGTTTTCATGAAAATAAAATTAAAAAAACCCTTCAATCTTTGTTGCTTGTATGTAGACTATAAAAAATAAAAATAAAATGTGCACATGGTTTTAGAACAATTCATTAAGAAAATAAAATGTACTGCCCTGAAGAAATAGCTGTCATAAATAGTGGTATTTCAAAATAACCACCCAATGACCAAACAAAAATGTGTCCTGGACTGGACACAGTTATGTACAAGACAATAAATATTATAGAACCTGTATTATGATGTGCTAATGCCGATCATTTTCATCCTATGGCTTTTTGAATGTAGAGAGCAAATCTAAAGGTTTGAGCTGCACCTTTATATATTCTCAAAGGTTTCCTTTCTTTGTGCCCCTTTTGTAATGCACCAAAAAGAAGTGATTACAGTATGAAAAACATTCAGTTGTTCAGTGGCGATGAATAATGCAGCAGGTGCATTGTGGATGCTATTGTTTTGTTTTCATAACCACTTCAGCCAAATGTTAGTGTGAAGCAGGTGATTTTTCAGTTTTTTTGCTGATCTGTAGCTTTGATAAAGCACAACACAGATAGATTTTGGTTTTATTCGTGCAATCAGCCTCACTTCAGTGCATTTTATATGTCTGAGATCAGATCAGCAAATAAATCTGTAAAACAAGTAATAATAATATGCAATATTTAATTTCACATCACCAATGCCAGAGCACAAATGTATATGCTATGAAGCACACAATCATATGATTCTATAGATAGCAAGAAAACACTGTATATGAAATACATTATAGCATTTATACCAAATACAATCAGTAACATTAAGCAGTTTTATATATTTACATTATGCATATCAGTACATTTACTAAGACGTTTCAACATTTGACAAATCACAAAATCAAAATGATCCCAAGACATCCAGTTTACTTAAATATTTAAACTAACCTCCAAACTGGTAATAAGATGGAATATTAAAGCCATTAATTGGTTTACTGTAATGTTTAGATGCATTAGTTATTGATAATATCTTGCCAGTCTTTTTCTGCAGTAGAAATAGTATGTGTTCTCTGCATATTATGCAATGAATGTTGCCTATATTTTGATGACTCACAGTACTACAATTGCTGAAATGTGCAGTTGTAGTAGGTAATCAGTTGCATTGTGAGATACAAGATCCCACAACCTGGTCTCATAGAATCACATTACTATACCTACATTTTTGCAAAATGATTTTTACGTGGTTTGTTGTACATATCACAACAGTTTTCTAGTGCAATAAATACTTGTGGCGCTAAAACAACAATGGCTTTTATTTACTTTCATTCAAATCACGAGTAAAACAACAGATTATTAGTCGAAACTCTCTTACTAATGTGCAGGACTTTAAAGTATACATTCTAACATTGCATTACATAACCAACTACATTCACAAGCTTGCAACACGAACGACAGGGCTACATGTCCAGAAGAACTCGTGAGTTGCATGTGAGCCAAAAGTGTCCTAGAAGCACCACAAAAGTATGTCAACATTTGCATTTTTCATCTCACGTTTGCTTTTATTACATTATCAGTTAGGTTGGTTTTGTTGATTTAAAACTCGATAACTTGATTAATCTATAATCCCTCATCCGTTTGGGAGAGCATTTAACTCGTTTATAGCATCACACAGTGGACATTTGACCTCGGAACTGCCGCAAAACATATAATAAACCACACAATGTAATTTCGCAAACTCACATTATGTGCCACAGTCACATCATTTTCATGAGATTTTAAAGAGGCTGGGATCCCACACAGTTTTATAGTCAGGGTTTGGGGAGTAACGGAATACATGTAACAGGATTACGTATTTAAAATATCAAATATAAGCAAATGTATTCCACTACAGTTACAATTTAAATAATTGGTAATTAGAATACAGTTACATTCAAAAAGTATTTTGATTACTGAAGAGATTACTTTGCATTTTATTGTCATTTGTTTCATTTAATATTTAGTTTCAGATGGAAAACATTTATACATATAAATGATGCGATTCAAAGTGCATTTGAACAGCGGTGAAACACTTTCTAATGATGTGTTACATTCATACGAGCAGACAGAGAAGTACGTTTGAAGTATGCTTGGAGCGGAAAGAAATAGAAATAAACCTTGTGTAAATTGTCAGCTTTACGCTAAGCTAAAATGCTATTTCTAGCCATTTTACATGCACATGTTACCAGACACGATCATCAAGAAAATTAACGTTGGATCATAATAAATTTTTTCTAGTAAGAACTTTGATATTAGGGCAAAAATCGTATTCTTGATGATCATTTTTGTATTGTTTTCCTGTAAAAATATCTAAAAATCCTTAAAACAAGATCAATTTGAGTTTTTATAGTCAAAACAAGTGAAAAAAAAATCTACCAGTGCTGAAGAAGTAATCCAAAGTATTTATAATATGTTACTGACCTTGAGTAATCTAACGAAATACATTACAAATTACATTTTACAGCATGCATTCTGTAATCTGTAGTGGAATACATTTCAAAAGTAACCCTCCCAACCCTGTGTATACTACCCCATTTCTGCAAATGTAATAGGTCATCTGGGTCATCGGTATATAGAAAATATGCGTACTATGCAAAGTATACATAATATTCACAGCAGAATTAATAAAAGTAGTAGCTTTTCTCAACACAGCCTTATGCGGTCTTTGTGATCAGACTGCAGTCACAGGTTGACCATCATTGTGCCCATTCACAATCATCCCTCGCAACGATCGAGTTCTGAAGGATCCATCAGGATAGATGCTGTCTGGCTTGTGTTCACAGCGGAAGAACATGAGAAAACCATTCCTGTAGTTCTGGTTCATCCAACCATACAGCAACGGATTGACAAAGGTTGAGCACATTGCCACGATGTGAAAAAAGGTATAGATGAGTTTGTACTCTCTGAACTTCAGAACCAAGTCGAGGTCACTAGCCAGTTGAAATACATGAAAGGGAAGCCAGCAGACGGCAAAGACCACGACTACCAGGACCAACATCTTTGTGGTCTTTTTGCGACGCACGATACCATCATTGCGGTTGGAAGGGCTGACGTGGTTCTTCAGTTTAATCCAGATACACACATATGCATAGCTGATGATCGCCAATGGTACTATGTACTGCAATAGAAGCATAAATGAACTATAGATGACTGCATCACGATTGGTTCCATTGGGCCATTTCTCGGAGCAAACTGCGATCCGTAAGTCAATGTATGGGATCTCCTCGTAGCGATATTCCCGGAAAATAGCCAACGGGCCAGCTAGTACGGCAGCGAATGTCCAAATAAGGCCGATGATAATAAAACTAGTGCATCTGTTGAGGCGTTGGCCAAGATGGAAGACGATACACCTATAGCGCTCTAGAGCAATGACTGTTAGAGTAAGAATGGACACGTGGATGCTCAGAGCTTGACTGTAAGGCACCATATGACACATTATGGCACCAAACTTCCATTCATCCCACAATGTGTATACAAGCGTGAAAGGCAAGCACACCGTGTCCACCATTAAGTCGGCCAAAGCGAGATTAGCAATGAAGTAGTTGGTGACCGTACGCATGTTTCTGTACAGAATGATCATGTAAATGACCAGGGTGTTGCCCAAAAATCCTAGTAGGATTATTAGCGAGTATGCTAATATAAGAGAAATCTGAACACTCAGGTGCTTGGTGATGTCATCCACAAAGGTGGGTTTGTAAGGATTGCTGTCATTGACCAAGTTGCCTTCATGCCAAATGGTCTCTTCATCGCCATCATGGACCAAGTCTTCCATTTCGTTGGCTGTATCTGATTGGCCCATATTAAACTTGGTACCTTCATTCAGTCCAAGGACATAAAGCATGAACCTGTTAAAAAGAAGAGAAAATGTTCAATTACTTCAAAAAATATTGATGTAATTGCATCTAATGCATCTACATAAGGAATCAAATATTCTCCCTCTGCAGCTGAAAGACATTCACACATCTGCCTATAGTGAGATATTCCTCTTATCATAATTCTTTGTCTGTATTCTGCCTATTCAATTTTTTTATACACCCATCTTTACATTAGTATCAGAATCATTTACAGTTTTTCTCAATTGCTTTGGCTCAGTTCTCAAATGTTTTTTTTATTTCCCAAAACATTAAGTTCTGATCTCTGAACAATTCGCTTCTTTTTCACATCAGATTGGAATTTCTTATTGATTTGAGCAACTTGCAAATGCTTTGGCACATGTGTGCAAAGAGTACATACAACTGTCTGCAGTTTGGACAACAAATAATTGCATATGGCTTGTTGATCAAAACTGATGACTCGATTCTCACTTACACTGTCAAACACTTCAGAACTTCTCAGACATTTTTTATTGTGTAAGCCATCACATTCAAAATGATCTATTCAGTTATCATAATTAGTATACATGAATGTATATTCTAAAATATATCTGACATTGACATTGTTTGTAATGTTTGCTAAATTGGCACATGACCTCTAATTGCATTCGCAATCTAATTGCAAATTACCTCTAATATGAATCAACCATTTAACCATTTAACCAATCAACTTTGGGAGTATATATATATATATATATATAGATTGCCCACAGCACAATCACTGCTGTAGAAGTTTTTGAGAATGGAGGACATTCACAACCCTGAACTGCAGCAACATGCTCATGGAAGAGCAATTGGAAGGCGTGTAAGAATACGTGGTGGTGGTAGAGGAAGAAATAATCGAGGAAGAGGTGGAAATAGAAGAGTCAGAGTCTCTGATGAAATCAGAGCCACACTTGTGGATCATGTCATAAATCATGGTTTAACAATGGAAGAGGCTGGTCGAGGAGTACAGCATAATGTAAACAGGTCCACAGTGTCATCAATTGTGCAAACCTTTCGTAGGAAAAACAGGTAAATATGTTTTTTTGTTTTGTTTTACAGTATGTAAAGTATTTTTACAGTATAAACAACAATACTGTAAAGGTAAATGCAAGTCTATTTGTTTATTCTATAGAACTGCACGACAACCTCGCGCTGGTGGCAGAGCAGCAGTATTTAACCAACTGCAAGAACAAGAAATTTGCAACATGGTCATAGCCAACAATTCCATCAGGCTAAGAGAGATCCAAAGTGCAATCATAAATGACAATAATGTCTTTGCAAATATAAATTCTGTCAGCATTTCCACCATAGACAGAGTTTTAAAAAGACATCAGATGACTATGAAACAGCTCTATAAGGTGCCATTTGAGAGGAACAGTGAAAGAGTCAAGGCGTTGCGGTACCAGTATGTCCAGGTAAACCATTGGTGTACACTTAGTGAGTTTTCCTGTTTTAATAAGATGCCTGTATTACTTTACTGTAAGTTTCAGAAACCCATAAGAAAAAACATTTACTGTTACATTTTTTTCTGTGTTTCTTCATAGAGAATCATGGAGTTAGAAGTACATGAAACGACCCACATTCTTGTTTTTGTGGACGAGGCTGGGTTTAATCTGTCCAAAGGCCGGAGACGTGGTCGCAATCTCATTGGACACCGAGCCACAATTGACACACCAGGCCAACGTGGGGCCAATATTACAATGTGTGCTGCCATTTCAGAGAACGGTGTGAGCACACATATTCCACATATTGGGCCCTATAATACCCAACTTCTCCTGGCCTTCCTAAATGCACTTTACAGAGACCTGATTCCAGAACAAGAAAGAGGTTTAGTTAGACCACATTTGCCTAATTATGTTGTTGTCTGGGATAATGTCAGCTTCCACCGAACCAACAGTGTTAGAGACTGGTTTGCTGCACATGAAAGGATAACAGTGGAATTCCTTCCACCATACTCTCCATTCCTAAATCCAATAGAAGAGTTTTTTTCAGCATGGAGGTGGAAAGTGTATGATCATAGACCACAAAATCTGATTTCTTTGTTGGATGCCATGAATGCTGCATGTTGTTATGCTGAGTAACGAGGCAGACGAGGAAATGAGGATCCAAACGCAGTTTGAACTTTATTAGAATAAGAAAACACAAAGTAACAACCCACGATGGGGAAATGAAACATAAACTGAGTAAGCTGACCAAGGTAGACATGAACAGGGAACTCGGGAGGGAAAGATACACCGGGTTAACATCAAACAACGATCGACGAAGACTGAACAAAAGACACAGGGTATAAATACACAGACAGGGAAAAAGGGACCAATGAAAGAACAGAACTCAAACAAGATAACAATGTGATTAACAGAAACCAAAGGCAAATTAACAAGGGCAGGTGAAAACAATGAACAGTGAACACAAGACTATGGAGGTACAAGGGTGACGAAAGTGAAAACTAAGGAATACCAAAAGTGACAAAATTACAAACAAAGGGCAACAGAGGGACAAGACAGGGTAACCGTTACATAGCCCCCCTTAAGGATCGGATACCAGACGATCCTTAATAACACACAACAAAAGACAAAAATCCACAAGAACAACATGAGGGCACCAGGGGCAAACAGACAGTACAAGTGGGCACATGGGCAGACAGGCAGACCAGGGGGCACACTGGGCAGGCAGGAAGTCCGGGGGCACAGAGGGCAAGACAGGCAGGTCCGGGAGGTGCCAGGGGCAGATAGGAAGTCCGGGGGGGAAATGAGACAGTCCACGAGGGCACGAATGAAGGTGAGACAGTCCACGGGGGCACAAGTGGAGATGAGGGTTAGGGGGCCAGGGAGGTATTGACCGGGCAGGGACAGGTTTTGATGGTCTGGGAGCTGGCCACCGGGCAAGGACAGGTTTGGGGAACCTGGGAGGAGGCCACTGGACGGGGACTGGGTCAGGAGGCCAGGAGGGAGGACTCAGGACGGGAACAGGGTCAGGAGGCCTGGGTGGAGGCCACAGGACAGGGACTGGATCAGGGGGCCTGGGAAGAGGCCACGGGACTGGGGCTGGGTCAGGAGATCTGGGGAGAAGCCACAAGACAGGGACCGGGTCAGGAGGCCTGGGAGGAGGCCACAGGATAGAGGCCGGCTTTGGTGGCCTGGGAGGTGGTCGTGGGCCAAGGGCCGGTTCAGGGGACCTGGGCGATGACCACAGGACAGAGGCCGGTTTTGGTGGCCTAGGAGATGGAGTGGCCACAGGGGGGGCCGGCGGAGCCGCGTGAGGCGGAGCCAAGGAGGACATCTGAGGCGGAGCCGAGGGAGGTGATGGCTCAGAAGGCCCAGAAGGCGGAGCTGAGGGAGGCTCAGGAGGTGGAACCGAAGGAGGCTCAGGAGGCGGAGCCGGGGTAGGCGGCGCCGTGGGAGGCTCTAGGAGCGGAGACCAGGAAGACTCTGGAGTCTCTGGGGGCAGAGACGTAGGAGGCTCTGAGGGTGGAGCCGTCGAAGGCTTGAGTGGCTTGAGAGGCGGTGCCGGAGGAGGCTCGGGAGGCGGAGCCATAGGAGGCTCTGAGGGCGGAGCCGTCGAAGGCTTGAGTGGCTCGAGCGGCGGAGCCATAGGAGGCTCTGAGGGCGGAGCCGTCGAAGGCTTGAGAGGCGGTGCCGGAGGAGGCTCGGGAGGCGGAGCCATAGGAGGCTCTGAGGGCGGAGCCGTCGAAGGCTTGAGTGGCTCGAGCGGCGGAGCCATAGGAGGCTCGGGAGGCGGTGCCATCGAAGGCTTGAGTGGCTCGAGAGGCTGGCCGGAGGAGTCTCGGGAGGCGGAGCCATAGGAGGCTCGGGAGGCTCTGAGGGCGGAGCCGCCGAAGGCTTGAGTGGCTCGAGAGGCGGAGCCGTAGGAGGCTCAAGAGGCTCTGGGGCGGAGCCGTCAAAGGCTTGAGTGGATCGAGAGGCGGAGCAATAGGAGGCTCTGGAGGCGGAGCCGTAGGAGGCTCTGGGGGTGGAGCCGCAGGAGGCCCCGTGAGGCGAGCTGCAGGAGGCTCGAGAGGCTCTGGGGCGAGCCGTAGGAGGCTCGGGGCGGAGCCCTGGAAGGCTCAAGAGGTTCGGAGGCGGAGCCCTGGCAGGCTCGAGAGGCTGAGGGCTGAGCCCTGGCAGGCTCGAGAGGCTTGAGGGCGGAGCCCTGGCAGGCTCGAGAGGCTTGAGGGGCGGAGCCCTGGCAGGCTCGAGAGGCGAGCTCTGGGAAGCTCAGGGGCGGAGCCTGGAAGCTTGGGAGGCTGAGAGACGGAGTCCTGGAAGACTCGAGAGACTTGAGGGCGAGCCCTGGAAGGCTCGAGGGGCTTGAGGGGCTGAGCCCTGGTAGGCTCGAGAGGGTTGAGAGGCGGAGCCCTGGAAGGCTCGAGAGGGTTGAGGGCGGAGCCCTGGTAGGCTCGGGAGGGCGGAGCCCTGGAAGGCTCGAGAGGCTTGAGAGCCCTGGAAGCTCGAGGGCGGAGCCTGGAAAGCTCGGGAGGCGGGCTCTGGAAAGCTCAGGAAGCTCGGAAGGCGGAGCTCTGGAAAGCCCAGGAGGCGGAGCTCTGGAAAGCTCAGAAGGCGGAGCTCTGGAAAGCTCGAACTGAAGGCGGAGCTCTGGAAAGCTCGAAACTCGAAGGCGGAGCTCTGGAAAGCTCGGAAACTCGGAAGGCGGAGCTCTGGAAAGCTCGGGAAACTCGGAAGGCGGAGCTCTGGAAAGCTCGGGAAACTCGGAAGGCGGAGCTCTGGAAAGCTCGGGAAACTCGGAAGGCGGAGCTCTGGAAAGCTCGGGAAACTCGGAAGGCGGAGCCCTGGAAAGCTCGGGAGGAGGAGCCCTAGAAGACGCGAGAGACCCGGGAGGCGGAGCCCCGGAAGACTCGGGAGGAGGAGCCCTGGAAGGCTCGAGAGGCGCTGGCTCTAGGATGGGCACGACCACTGGCGCTGGCTCTTGGACGATCACGGCCACTGGCGCTGGCTCAGGGACGGTCACGGCCACTGGCGCTGGCTCAGGGACGGTCACGGCCACTGGCGCTGGCTCAGGGACGGTCCACGGCTACAGGCGCTGGCTCAGGGACGGTCGAGGCTACAGGCTGGCTCAGGGACGGTCGAGGCTACAGGCGCTGGCTCAGGGACGGTCGAGGCTACAGGCGCTGGCTCAGGGACGGTCGAGGCTACAGGCTGGCTCAGGGACGGTCGAGGCTACAGGCTGGCTCAGGGACGGTCGAGGCTACAGGCGCTGGCTCAGGGACGGTCGAGGCTACAGGCGCTGGCTCAGGGACGGTCGAGGCTACAGGCGCTGGCTCAGGGACGGTCGAGGCTACAGGCGCTGGCTCAGGGACGTCTGAGGCTACAGGCACTGGCTCGGGGACGGTCGAGGGCTCAGGCTCGCTCACAGTGACATGCGTGGGCTTTAGCTCGCTCACCGTGACGTGCGTGGGCTCTGGCTCGCAGACCGGGGCTGGCGCGGGCCGGGAGGCGGAAGCCCGTCTTCTCTCCCTCCTCGAGCAGACGCAGTGGGCAGCTGGCTCATGGAAGGCGACTGGCGTGGGGACGGGCTCGCTGACAGGTGGGGCTGGCGCGACAGGAAGCGCCAAGGACGACTGGGGAGTCACCACAGTGGGAGGAGAGGTGGAATCCTCCTCGGCGAAGACCACGGTGTAGGGTGAGCCGCAGACCAGTAAGGTCAGCCTCCAGGAAGTCGTGGAGAGTCCAACCAAGCGTTGCCGGCGCAAACGCTCCCTGAGCTGAACCGTGTAAAGTGTCCCTGAAGAAGACCACCAGGGCTGAGTCCGGGAAGTCTGTGAATTTCGCCAGCGCGAGGAAGTCGCTGATGTGGTCTTCAACAGGGCGGCCCTCTTGTTTGAGGTTGAGCAACCGGCAGTTGGCCCGTATAACTGCTGGATCCATAGTTGGTCGATCGTTCTGTTATGCTGAGTAACGAGGCAGACGAGGAAATGAGGATCCAAACGCAGTTTGAACTTTATTAGAATAAGAAAACACAAAGTAACAACCCACGATGGGGAAATGAAACATAAACTGAGTAAGCTGACCAAGGTAGACATGAACAGGGAACTCGGGAGGGAAAGATACACCGGGTTAACATCAAACAACGATCGACAAAGACTGAACAAAGACACAGGGTATAAATACACAGACAGGGAAAAAGGGACCAATGAAAGAACAGAACTCAAACAAGATAACAATGTGATTAACAGAAACCAAAGGCAAATTAACAAGGGCAGGTGAAAACAATGAACAGTGAACACAAGACTATGGAGGTACAAGGGTGACGAAAGTGAAAACTAAGGAATACCAAAAGTGACAAAATTACAAACAAAGGGCAACAGAGGGACAAGACAGGGTAACCGTTACACATGTGAGGACATCACAGCTGACCATTGCAGGGGATGGGTGCGGCATTCAAGGAGATTTTTTCCACGGTGTGTGGCAATGGAAAACATCAGATGTGATGTTGATGAAAATCTTTGGCCTGACCAATGTGAGCGACAAGATGTCCACCAAGAATAATTTGTTTGTTTTGTTTTTTTTCCCATGAATGTTATTTGTTGTTTGTGTATTTGTGGTAATACACAAATATGAAATGTAAAGTGAAATCTTGTTACTCTTGTCAGTTACTTTACATGTACAGTAAATACACTTGTATTGTGTGTATATACACATGAAGTACAAAAATAAACACTGTAAAAATACAAATGTTCATAGACTTTTTTTTTTTTCTACATACTATTGACTTTTCTCAACAAATATGAGATTTGTTTACAGTAAACCCTTAATTTTCATGGTTGACTGTTGTGGTGAAAAAACAACTAAACATTTTGACCAGTGTGGCTCACACAATGACAAAAATACTTTAGATTTTGGTGGCCTTGGCCAAATTATTGACACAATAACTAGGTTTTGAAGCATGAATTAAATGTTTTGGGTGAGTAACTACATTTTGCAGACATGCTATAAAGTTTTGAAGTTCCTGCAAACAGTTGTGACATTTGCACTCACAGTTTAGAGAATGTTAAGACTGTTTCGAAAAATGTGCCAAAGCAATTGAGAAAAACTGTAAATTACAAATTACAATAACAGAGTGTAATCAGTGTGCATTAGCGCCATGACTGCAAAATGTAAACATAACAAATTACACATTCTCTACTGCATAGACATGAATTAAATCATCATTGAGTTGGCAAAATAGCATATTTCACTGATCTCATGTGAATTCTACTCATAGAATGAGGCATGAAGTCATTGATGATACATTTTAATGTCACATGAGTTAAGATTTAACATGTAGTCTTGCACGTCCTTGTATTTAAATGTACCTCTAAACGCCTCCACCAGTGGCATATCCGGTGTCTGAATGTTCACAAACACTATACGGTTGCTCAACTGTTTCAAACTTCTTTTTTGGCTCTGAGTTAAGAACAAGAAGGATGTTGAACTTCTCTAAGAGTAAACCGTGGCAGCCTTTAGTGTTGAGTTTACAATTGCAATATGAATTTAGCTTCACAAACCGATTCAATCGGATTCAGACTCGGCTGTTATGGACTCGAGATCTTGAGACCAACTTGGCCTCCTTTGGACTCAGACTTGACTTAAACTTGATTTGTTAAATACCAAGTTCAAGTTGCGAGAAACCCCAAGAAAACCCTTAGTAGCCATAGTAGTAAGTGTATTGTTACTAAGGGTTTTCTTAACTTAAGGGTTTCTTGGTCTTGTCTCGGACTCGACTATGATGGACTTTGAGCAGGGGTGGAAAGAGTACTGAAAAATAATACTCAAGTAAATGCACTGTTACATCTTAAAAATAAAATAGTATGAGTAGAGCAAAAGTACCTGTCCTAAAATCTACTGAAGTAAGAGTAAAAGAGTTGCTCATTTAGAAGTATTCATGAGTAGTGAGTACTGAGTTGTGAAAGCTATGCAACTTTATAATAAAAACTCTATGCTGCAATTTAAAAATGTAGCACACATACCGTAATTTACATTCCCTTTTATGGCTGTTTGCCAGAAAGAATAAAAAATATAGGTACTTTATATGTGTTTGTGACTGACAACTTTTAAAATACATCACATATCTATGATACTGTAAACACTACATGAATCTGAAAAAATAAATAAATGTGAGACATGATTACAGAAATGAAAAGATGAAAGTTATTTTCAGTATCATAATGTATGAAACAATTACATTAAAATCAGTTAGAGTCTAAATTTTCCTCAATGCCAACAAGAGAGAGTTACTGTTGCGCATAAAACATGTTCAAAACAATGCACGGAATGCAATATATATATTAATTCATTATGAAAACCCTCTAAAAAACAGGGTCCCTTGGTGCGTTATGTCCCACACAATAGAATAGCAGTGGTTTGGTACAGGAGCCACATCAAGCTTTTCTCACAAAAATGAAAATTCTCTCATTATTTAGTCACCCTCATGCCATCCCAGATGTGTATGACTTTCTTTCATCTGCTGAACACAAATTAAGATTTTTAGAAGAATATTTATGCTCTTTTGGTCCATACAATGCAAGTGAATGGGTGCCAAAATTTTGAAGCTCCAAAAATCACATAAGTCAGCATAAAAGTAGCCTAATCCATGTGACTCAAGTGGTTAAATCAATATGTTCAGAAGTGATATGATAGGTTTGGTGAGAAACAGATCAATATTTAAGTACATTTTAACTATAAATTCTCTTCCCTGCTCAGTAAATCTCCACTTTAACTTTCACTTTCTTCTTCTTTGTTTTTGGTGGTTCACATTATTCATGCATATCACCATCTACTGGGCAGGGTGAAGAATTTCTAGCAAAAATGTACTTAAATATTGATCTGTTTCTCACCCAACCTATCATATCAATTCTGAAATCATGGATTTAATCACTGGAGTCATATGGATTACTTTTATGCTGCATTTATATACTTTTTGGAGAGTCAATATTTTGGCCACCATTCGCTTCTATTGTATGGGCCGACAGAGCTGAAATATTCTTCTCAAAATCTTAATTTGTGTTCTTCTGAAGAAAGAAAGTCATACACATCTGGGATGGCATGTGAATTTTCATTTTGAGTGAAATATTTCTTTAAGTAGCACATGGGGGCGCCACATTGTCCTCCTTTTGAGATAAAATATTCCACATTGATTTAGTCTCCGTGTCTTTTAATCCCAGAAATAATTGTGTTCCCGTTCTAATACATGATGCACAATTTTCTGAAGTTTGTGGCTGGTGGAATATTCTGCTGAAGTATTGCTGTTCAAATTTTGATCTTTATAAAGGCTAAGCATAATTATTAATTATTTTATCATCTCTACTTTCCTGGTAATTGCTATCATGATTGATGTAATGAACACCCCTGTTCTAGATGTAAAACATAGGCTAAATACAGAAAACTACTCAAATGTTTATCATTGATATCGAGCGACAACTTTTTTTTTTCTCAGATAAACAAGATTTTTATTTTTGTTTCGTTTTATTGCCCAGCCCTATTGATAACATTGCCTTAATCTCTCACAGCAGCCCAGTAATCTCAGTGATAGATAGTTAATTTACAGGCCACATTATAGACACACAGAACCTAGTAGAAATAGGAAATTTACCTCGATTTGTTTCTTCAAATTAGAGGCAGGATTAATGCTGATATCTGGCTTGAGCAAGTTAAACTCACATGATACGATCAAGCAATTGTCTTTTTTCCCTGGGAAAACACCTTTCAGGTGTTGAACTGTGCTTGAGGCATTCTCCACATCCTCCACAGTTGACGAGAAAATTAGTTAATTTACAGCCCTGATTCTGACCCAACACTAGTACTTAGACACTTAGTGTATGGATGTAATTTCACTAGAAAAGTAAATATCAATCCAAATGGCATCTGCAAACAAATTATGCTAGAGCTTTTCTACAATTACTTTTAATTGACTGGTGTCAAGGTGATTTTTAGAGGATGTATAAAGTCACTTCCTGTCCTGTTCCTCTAAAGAAAGTTCGCATAGGTGTCCTAGCAGAGAAACCACAGGTGTAGTTCATCAAACTAACTATGGACATGTTCTACTAAGGTTTGACAGCTATAAAGTGTTAGAATACTTTTTGCCTTTATTCTGAACACTTTATCTGTTTAAACATTTAACTTGTTAAATTAACATGTTTTGCTTGAAAAGTAACTTTGATATTTTCTTATCTACTACTGAAAGGTCGTTCATATATTTGTATGTGTGGCTGAAGTGTCCAAATACGTTTTTGTGCCATTATATGTGATAATAAGCTAGAAAATATATTATAACATATATTAATTCTATTCTGTTCTAAATCCATTTTTGAGAAAATATCTTTGACTGAATGAAATGTGACTGTATGAAATCGGAAGGAAATCTCTTAATGACAACACCAATTCTCTTTGGCATGCTCAATTGTCCACATTTGCTCAATTATAAATGAATGTCAGAGATCTCATTCTCAGCATGGTAACGTTTTAGACAATATCTGAATTGTGTCTTCTATCTGGTGTGCTCAACTGAAGTGGAAGTGAGCAATCTTCAGACTGCACATCCTCTGGATGAAGCATGCACATCTAATGAAATATGTAGCATGAGCATATTTTTCAGCAACTACTGAAAAAGGTGTAGTTTAGAGTTGCTTACTAAGGCAAGGATTACTATTGCTGTTGCTAAAAAAAAAAAAAAGAAAAGAAAAAAAGACCAGAATATCATAGAAACTTGGGGTGGTTTTCTTTTCAACCAGCTAGAACACCCTGGCAACTACATAACAATGCCTTAGTGACTACCCAGAACACCCTAGCATTGTGCCAACGAGTTTGGCACGGGCAAGTACCACTCATTTTCTTACAGAAAATGTAAAAATCTAGTATAATTTACAAAACAAAAAAGTGCACAACTACAAGGCATGTGCCAAAACACTGCATCAAATATTGATGGTTAGATGTTCTCTTAATGTTTTCACTAAACTGAAAATGAACCTTAATATAACTGCACTTATCTTCTGCTTACAGATTACACAAACACAGCCTTCTTCATTATTTGTTACCATGTTCAATTACAGTTATTATTTAAAAATGCCCATCATAATACCCATTTGATGCTTGACCATCATCATAAGGTTGTTCCTGTAATATTGAACCATATTTAATTAAAATAAAATTAACAAGGCCTTTTCCTGCCCATATGAGATGGATAGAACTTCATTAAAATCCAATTCACAGGTAGCACAAAGCAAGACAACGCAAAGCTCTCTTTCCAGAAATCATTTGGCTCATGAGCACATTTAGAAGTGACTATATTGCCATTTAAACTGATTATATGACATGAAGTATATGGATGGCTTTTTCACCCAAGGGGAAAGGAAAATTGCCAATACAGAGCTTGGCATCTTGGGTCATTTAGAGTCTGAAAACATAAACACACTAATGCGGTCTTCCCTCCACCAGAGATGACTCAGATTTTGCAGGACACTATCTTTCAGGGTGCATTGAATTAAAAAAGGTAAACCAGGTTGTAGCATTGTTTTTGGCCAACGGGTATATTTCTATCATTCCTTGGGAAACGTATTATCTCCATTTGTTGCTAAGCACCATAAACCTAACAAACGCACTATACACAAGCAGCTAGAAGTACAGTGTGTTCTTGAATAGTTCCACTGATTTTCAGCCACACGAATGGATGTTTTATTCTTGCCTGGCTTTAGTGTTTGGTAATATATGCATTTTGGTATCACTCCCGAGGGTTTTATTCGTTAATCTCACCATGGAAAGTAGCTTGCACCCCATTTTACTACCATTTTGTGACATCTTTCCAAATGAAACAGGATATTGTAAAAAAAAAAACATAGGACAGGACTGTTTTATCCTACAGGAATTGATTGGATCAGGACAAGTTGGGGTTCCAAAACAGAATGCAGCCAGATTGACTTTTCCAAAACAACGCTGTGGCAGGGCGGAGGGCGGGTCTGGGTCGTGATCCTACACACCCGGCCCCGTATTAAGCTAATTAAGCCTCCGAGGGATAAAGGTCGACTGCAGAGGATCTCTCTCTCCTCTCTCTCTCTCACTGTCGCTCTGCGTTGGCCATTTTACAGTTTTTTGTTACAGGAAATACCCCCCCCCATTTTAATTATTTCTGTTTCCCTCCCCTTGTCCCCTCCCTCGTCCAGGTAGATGGGGATGACCTGCCGGCAGACTAGACTTAAAGCACGCCCTACCCCAGGGAAAGGGGGGGGGGGGGTGTACGTCAGGCTGGGGACTCCCCAGCCTGAGAGAACAAGGGAGGAATGTGGCAGGGCGGAGGGCGGTGCCGGGTCGTGATCCTACACACCTGGTCCCGTATTAGGCTAATTAAGCCACCGTGAGGGATAAAGGTCGACTGCAGAGGATCATGCGGGAGAGAGAGATCGTTTACAGACATGTCCGTCAGTGTGTGTTTATGTTGTCTTTTAAGTTTATCATTAAACCATTATTTATATTGTCAAGCCGGTTCTCGCCTCCTCCTTTCCATTGATCACTTTACAAACGCCTAAATAGCTATTTGGCTATTAGTTAACATTAACCATCCCACATGAACATGGTGAAGTCAGCCGAAAGGGAACGTTGTTTCAGACACAGAGGCAGAGCAAGTTATTTTGGTTAAACGATAAAAGGTGCATGCACTCAGTAATTTTTTCTTTATTTAAAAAGTTTGACTCCTGAAGAAATCAATTGTAATTTTGAAACCTATATATAAAATCCTGGCCAGTCACACGAGATGAAGACTAAAAATATATTTTACATGGAGAGGGTCCCCTCAAGGGGGCTGCCATGTAAGAATCACATGACCAGCCGAATACTACTCGTTTGATCTCAGTAACGGCCCTGTTAATGGACACTTTCTCTCATGAATTAAATTAAATATGGCTGACTGTGAACAGTGAATTTCTACAATGGCATCAGTAACTAAAAATATTGCATTTGAATGATGCTGCATCCACACTGCAAAGTGTCACTGTAATTTGTCTTGGAAATAACATGCACTGATGAATCGTGCACGATAAGACCAGGTGCGAATATTGAGAAATGAAGTGTCAATTTTGATTTTATGTTGGTCTTAAAAGAGCGCCAAATGCCAAAAGAGGACACAGTTTGTATACTTAGGATCTGTTCATGTCCTCACGCTCACAACTTTTTGAGAGTGACCTCCAGAGACACATGCATGGATAAGAGAAACACCATTCATCAAAAGGTCATATCCCTTAAGATAGATGACCTTTTCTTTTCAATGTGCCCATTCCTTTTGGCAAGTTATTGACTTGAATATAAAGTCCAATCACTTGTTTCTAACAGTTAAAAATTAGGAATAAGACTTTGTTTCAAGAGCAATAAGAACAAATCTATCTTTCCGCATAGATTGATGATTCTTTCTAGTGTGTTCTAGAAGGCATTCTGTGTTTCTAATAATAGAAAAGCCCTAAATTAATGAGGAACAAGCTGGAATCTGGCATCCCCAGATGAAAACAAATGGGGAAAAACACATTTAGTCCAAAATTGCCTACGCTTTTTTGTTCACTGCACTCTCACACTCTCTCTCTCTGTGTGTGTGTGTGTGTGTGTGTGTGTGTGCGCGTGTGTGTTTGAAGAGGTATCAGCATGTGCACAAGGTCTGTTGATGGCCTGCCTTAAATGATTCAGTTTTTCTAGCATTCTGCTCAGTGACGCACCTCCTCCTAATAAAAAATCATGAATGCACCATTAATGATGAGCTAAGTCATCAAGTATATTATTCATCCGTGTAAATCTGCGTACAAGTTTCTCCTGCAACATATGTAAACATCTGTTCTGTGAATTTATCACCATAAAATCAGAATGGGTGGATATAAAATTATAAATAAGCAATATAATCAGAGATAGGTAAAATCAGCTAATTAAAATAATAAACATACTGTATGTCATAATAGTAATGCATAAAAAAGTTCTCAGCAACCACATCCTAAAAGGAATCCGATTGGAATTTCAATCAGTCTTAATTTGGAAGTAATCCTAAAGAATCACAAATGGGATATTTTAATTACCAATAAGATACACAAAGGAGAATCTTAATAAAACTCCTATAGAGCTCCTCCCTTATAGCTTTCCTTTCACTGTCCATTAGCAAGACATTATTCCAATACAACTGGTTCTGATATACATGACACGATATCCAATAGGACTATATATATATATAATAAATAAAACTAAATAAATAGCATCTTATTTAGTTCTTTGAGTATTATTATTTTATCTCATTGGGAAGGGTTAAAAATTATGAAATAAATTCCAATAGGAATCCTTTACAAAATAATGTAGGATTTAGGAAGTTTAATCAAAATAGTCAAAACGAGAATAATCGATAACGACAATCAATTTCAAACACCTGCCACGTGTCGTCATTTATTGCAAATCCATAGTTCACGATCATTTGTAATATTCGCAATCGTTTAAAGTCTGCAAACAATCTACTCACGTTATTTCGGCGATTTCATCCTCACATTAAAGGGGATGAAAGAGCTGCGCGCGGTGAAGTTCTCGCATCCGCGCTGCATGCGACAGGTTCACTCTTTTGTTCCTGTATGATCTGCTTCACCCTTCCTGAGATGCAAAAACACACAGGCACTTGTGCATTGCGCACTAAACGCATATCCGTAAAAAAATAAGAAAAAAAGATATGCACTTTCCTTTTGTAAAGCAGACCAACGGTCATCATATGAAGGTAACTTCAGGTGCATGAGTGGTTTTACTCTGTGCATGCATGCAGGGTGTGGGAGGAACCACTCCAGTGGAGGCTTCTGTCCATTCAATTTGACGCTTTTCAATAATGCACACTGAGTAAATCAAATGAGAGATGATTGCCAATGCACTGGGATATGTGGGATATTGTATGACAGTTAAATTGGGGTGGCATGCATAGCTCCATTTCACCAATGCATGACATTTATAGTGAGCTTCTAACTGTAACATCCTCCTTCTGACACATTTATGGAAGACCAAGTTTTGTACATACCTTAAGACCTTATTAGTATCACATTAACATCATATATTTGTAATACTGTTATATTGCAGTAAGCAACGACTGTGATTTCCAGAGTATAACCAGAGCCTAATAGATCTTTGTTATTGAAGGGAATGTGCATAATGCAAAATCAGCTCGTTTATACCACCCTGTGGCAGCCCTTAAAGCATATTTATGGGTGGATGATTCAGATGCTTGTTTCTGCACAGGTTGTGACCTGCTCACAGAGATTTATCTTATTTGCATCTGAGACATTGTTAAACAGATAAGCAACCAGAAGTCTGTTACAACTGCAAATGACTGTGAGGAGCATTTGCTGATCTGAAATGACATTGAGTGCCCTGAGATCTGAAGGTCAGCATTACAGGACAGTTTATTCATTTCAAAGCTACATCTGCTTTCTTAAGTGTATATGTAAAATGCAAACATTTGCAAATATAGGCCCAAACCCAAAATTAAGGTCCAAAATTATAAATGAACAATCATGATAATACTATTCTTTAATTGTGTAGTGTAGTTTTTGTTTTATGTAAAAGTGTTTTTAGGATCTCTGCCTGGCTGTTTAAACTGATGTTCTTGAATCTGTAGTCTGCAGCTGCGTAAAAGTTTGGGAATGTAGATGTTCATCCCACATACCCTCACTTTTCAAAATTGTTCCTATACGCCCCCTTCGTCTAGAGCATCTGAAAGTTAGCATGGGTTGTAACAAAGTCTCCTTCAAGATAAGCCTTTTTTGGATCGCTCCTAGGCAGCTATTTTCTATAGATACAAGCGGCATAAATGTACAGCTCTTATCTACTTGAATGGGATAAAGACTGAAATCTTCAAAACAGTTGGCCAAGATCATAATCAAAGAACCTATTTCAAATCCACAGTTTAATTTGGCAACAAAGGTATCATACATTGTCTTTCTTTAGCTCAGATCACAAAAAAAAAAAAAAAAAAAAAAAAAAAATATATATATATATATATATATATATATATATATATATATATATATATATATATATATATATATATATATATATATTTCAGGCTGGACCAGCTACTGCTTACTGGCATTCTCAAGTTAAGTAACAGGCGATGTCTGTATCTAAAAGGTGATTGGCTCTTTTACCTGTAAGGCGGGACTTCCTTTTGTGCATGCTCCATATTTGCCGTTCCAATTCCTCCCATTCATTTTTAATATGAGTGGTCCAACTTGTGCTAAACAGTCTTTGGCTATAATCAGTAGACACAAATATACAGGACTGTTTCATATGTCATTACTGCAAAAAAACAAAACAAAAAAAACATCTAAAACGCAGCCAAGATTGTATGCTGGTTTTAGCTGGATTAGTTTGATCAAGCTGGTCTTCCAGCCTGCCCAAGCGTGTTTCAACAGTTCTCACAGCCTGGCCATGTGGTTTATCTAGGAAGCCGAATAGTCTCCAAGTCTAACCAGCTAACAAGTACTCAAAACACTTCTGAAACCAGCAAATGTATCCAGGGCTGTAGCTAGTGGGGTGAAAGGTGAAAGGTGATTCTAGGGGTCCAAAGGTCCAGGGGGCCCCACAACAAATTCTGAACTGTATTTTTTAATAGGAAATGGGGCGGCTGTGACTCAGTTGGTAGAGTGGGTCGGCCACTAATCGCAGGATTGGTGGTTTGAATCCCGGCCCGCATGAACACTGAACCCCAAGTTGCTCCCAATGGCAGGCTAGCGCCTTGCATGGCAGCTCTACTGCCATTGGTGTATGAATGTGTGTATGAATTGGTGAAAGTGTCACTGTGTAAATCGCTTTGAATACTGTTAAGGTTAAAAAGGCACTATATAAGTGCAGACCGGGGGCCCAGGTTACCTTGCTATGGCCCTGAATGGACCGTCCACACCAGTTTCCAAAACTAGCATAGACTATCATAGGTCTACCATCTTTACTCATTATGTAACAATGAAATTGGTTATAAACATGGAAAATTGATATGTACAAAAATGTAGTTTCCTTTGGAAGAAGAATCCCAGATAGCAAATGTACATCTCCGAGATGTCTGTTTTTGATATTTTCATCTGGAAAGCATCACAATCTAATTCATTTTTGTCAATCATCTTAAAAAGAGCAGATTTACAAACATTCCAAACCATAAACGTCAAGACATCTGCTGAATGTCTTATTGACATCTGAGACATACTTATTACAGGTGAGCAAACAAAGTAAAAAATACATCTTCCAGATGTAAACACACATCAAATAGACTTCTGGGTTACAGTCTGTGCAATCAAGGATGCAGATTATAATCTGACTTGTACACAAGTATACTGCATCCCAGATTTCTGTTCAAGAGCATTTTATCTGTAAAGCATCACATTCTTATTAACATCAGATTTACATATGCTATCTGGGACTGTTTTGTATGTATTTATCATTCTGTCTCTTCATCCATATGTTTCTATTTCATCATATGTTCATAGGGAACACAGTGTCCTGAACCAATGACATGAAAGTAAAGTGAAAGCACTTTTCAACGGACCAAAGTGAACTTTGTGAGTTAACTCACTAGGAATACAAACATTTTAGAAAGTCTCTCTGGGTCACAGGCAATCAAACCAGATCATAGAGGGTAAGTTTTTTCATCGGTGTATCTTTATTTACGTGTAGCCTAATCAGCGTTTTTATTTTTAGCAGTGTAGCTAACTCGAGTTCAGGCACTCCGGTCAAGCCAGAAGATTTCAGAAAATTCGCGCGCACCTATTCCAGTAATTACGGTAATTGGCGGGAAGAACAGAAAGATGTGCTTTCTGACTCCTGTCCACTGGATAGGATAGTGAATTATTATTAATATATGTTATTTTGCCTACGTGAAAGGTGGATGGTTTTGAAGACATTTCAATAGGGAATGTGTATGCTTTATAAAAGTTTACTGCATTAACATTAGATAATATTATGAATTAAACATTTCTACCATGATCTCTTATTGTAAATGTCACTAATATGTAGGCCTACCTTGTAATAAACTTTGAATGGTAGAGTCCTGTAGAATAATCAAATCATTTTGATATAGATAGATAGATTGATCGATAGATAAGATACAGATATGTAAGATGAACACTTCTTGCAAAATCCTTAATAAAAAGCCTATTTGCTTTATTACTTTGGACTATGATAGGACTAAGATGTAGTCAACAAAAACAAAAGTGGTCAGAGACCTGAATGAAGGTGATTGTAAAAAGGAGGAAAAATATGAAGGCCCATTTCTTGCAAGGGACCACCCACACTGTCTGAAACCTCAATATGAAGCATATTTACTGTCATTTTGGGGTAAAAGGTGTCCAAAGTCACCAAAAATGTGTAGATATCGCAGATATTTTCTAAAATTCCAAAACCTGTAGAAATGTTCATTTAAATAATTAGAAAAAATTAAGGCATATGAAGAAATATGAATCATTTACTGTGTCATTTTAGAGTGAGATGCATTCAAAGTCAGTAATACACGCAAATAAATTGGGATTTTTCCTGAACTCAGAGACCTTTAGAAAGGTGAATTTAAAAAAAGCCAATTTCTTGCAAGGGATCTCCCACACTGTTTGAACCATCAATATGAAGCACATTTACTGTCATTTTGGAGTAAAATGCATCCAAAATCAATACAAGGCTCAAAGACATTTTCTCAAATGTAGAGACCTGTAGAAAGTTTAATTAAAATAAGTTTTATAAATTTTCTGCACGAAACAAACCAAATTGTTAAAACTAATAATTGTTTTCAAAATGTCATATCTTTACTTATGTGAAATCACAATTTTACAGGTCTCAAAATTCAAATTTGCAATGTTTTTGCATCTTTTGGTGACTTTGGATGCTTTTTACTCCAAAATGACACAGTAAATATGCTTCATATTAAGGGTTCAGACAGTGTGGGAGGTCCTTTATAAGAAATGGGCCTTAATTTTTTCAACTTATTTTAATTCCCTTTCTAATTGCGAAAAATACATATTTCTTTGAGCCTTGTATTGACTTTGGATGCATTTTTGCATCGTCTTTGGATGCACAGTAAGACCGTGTGTCCATCAAAGTGTTTTTTGCCAGTTGAAAGTGCCAGGCACTCTTCTGAAAACACCCAGCTGGGAGCGCTTTGGAGGCACAGCATTTTTTCAGCTGAGATGCTTTGGTTGCTATGATACGGAATATCCTCGGAAGTGATGTGTTGCAAGTAGGCCCTACCTAATTTTGGAAGAGTAATTGTTCTGACCCTTGAAGGGAAGGTTGAAGAATTAGATTGAATTTTAATATTGTGGTAGTCTGTGAATGTCATCTGGTACAGACATGAATACTCAGAGACCAGCAAACTTCTCCTCCATTGTTGTTCAGTCGTTGTATGTTATGTGACGATTGGTCGGTGTGGTATTTGTCCCGCCCCTCCTCCACTGTGATTGGACGGCTGGGTAAAAAGTGACAGTGACGAGCGCAGTGTTTTACCCAAAGTTGAAAACATTTTAAACTCTCAAGATGCATTCACACTGCCAGCTACTTTGTCGCTGTATTTCATGGTTAGGTCATTAGTGGTGTGTATGGAGAGTCTAAACAGCACTGTTTCTTTACAATTAATATTATTATTAAAATATTAGGATCACGTGAGCTCTACCATCTTCTCTTGTATTGGCTGTCGCTATTCATTTGCATAAAGTTAACATTTCTGAACTTTGTCGCGTCGCCGGACACATCCGTTCGCCAACGGTCGATGTCGCTCGTGTTGCCGGAAGTCGCCAGCTCTCATTGAAAATGAATGGGATGAGGTCGTTTTGTCACTTCGTGTCGCTGGCAGTGGGAACGCTGCTTCAGCGACCAGAAAAAAACACCAAATGCTCAGCATGGAATAGATGCTCAGTGCCACGTCACGCTGTTGGCTTTTTTAAATACACGGTGCTCCCATTGCAAACAATTAAAAAAAACACTTTGGTGGACACACGGCCTTAAACCTCTTATTGAGGGTCCAGACAGTATGGGAGGTCCCTTGCAAGAATGGGCCTTCAGTTTTTCTACTTATTTAAATACACTTTTCTATAGGTCTCTGAGTTCAGGAAAAATACAGTTTTTGTGCATTTTGGTGACTTTGTAAGCATTTTACTCAGTAAATATGCTTCACATTGAGCGTTCAGACAGTGTGGGAGGTCCTTTGCAAGAAATAGGCCTTAATACTGTCTACTTATTTGAATTTACCTTTCTACGGGTCTCTAAATTTGAGGAAAATACAGATTTCTTTGAGCCATGTATTGAATTTGGATGCATATGTATTTGCCATCCATCCATCCATCCATCCATCCATCCATCCATCCATCCATCCATCCATCCATCCATCTATCTATCTGATTTGTTATCTATCTATCTATCTATCTATCTATCTATCTATCTATCTATCTATCTATCTATCTATCTATCCATCCATCCATCCATCCATCCATCCATCCATCCATCCATCTATCTATCTGATTTGTTATCTATCTATCTATCTATCTATCTATCTATCTATCTATCTATCTATCTATCTATCTATCTATCTATCTATCTGATTTGTTATCTATCTATCTATCTATCTATCTATCTATCTATCTATCTATCTATCTATCTATCTATCTATCTATCTATCTATCTATCTATCTATCTATCTATCAACACCCAACAAACACCAAATAAAACTTGTTGTTGTTGTTGTTGTTTTAGTAAGATTCACTATCCTATCCAGTGAACAACAGTCAGAAACTTGTATTTTTTGTTCCGTCCGCAGATTACCGTAATTATCTTAAGAGGCGCGCAATACATTTGAATCTCGGCTGCTTTGACCGGAGTTAGCAGGCTAATGTTTACATTCACACAGCTGCTGTTCTCTGCCAGCGTAACAAAAACTGAAACTTTTCAGTTAACAGTATATATGGAAAAATATGCTAACGACATAAGACAAGGACAACGCGTACATTTTAAGGCTGTTGTCAGATACGATTAACATTTTGGTGA
The DNA here is from genome assembly GCF_025860055.1 of Xyrauchen texanus. NCBI lineage: Eukaryota > Metazoa > Chordata > Actinopteri > Cypriniformes > Catostomidae > Xyrauchen > Xyrauchen texanus. Next base: position 6,742,729 of record NC_068298.1, on the reverse strand, counting down.
TACGTTTGTGGAATTTGTTTTGGAAGCTAATTTTTCGGCACAAGGCGAATGCCCCTACAATAGTTCACAATGGTAAGCATATTTTCTGCTTAAATACACTCATTATTATTGTAAAACCGAGGTAACTTGGCATTCCTGTAATTCAACACGTACCATGGAAATACCGTGATTGTTTATACCACATTAGCACCACGGTACTTGATTATTGTTATCATACAGTGTATCATGATATATTAAAGTACTATAGTATTACCATTTCTAACCATCATCATCATCATAACATGGTATCACCAATAACTTTTTTTGTGAGGGTAAAATGTATTTGCTAAAATACCTATTACTTCAAAAGCCCTGTGGTAACTTGGTATAAGCCACAATTGTCATGATAAATAAATTAAATAAAATGGCAAAAAGATTGTAAAAGCTTCTTACAGTACATTGTTTGATGGATATCTCGTGTTGTAATAACTGTAGTAACTATGGTATTTTAGTGGAACCTATTGTTACCATGTTAAACCTTTTTAAGGGGCTCTATCATTCAGTTTTTAATGTTATTTGTGAGAAACACAAAACATACAATTACACTTTCACTTGGAAGATATTTAACATAATAGTAATGACTTTAATAACTTTGGATTGGTGTCAAAATGTAAAGAGGTAATGAGATGACTGATTATGATCATTGTTATATTAACAGTGCCAAAAGTGAAAGTAAAATAAACCACCACAGATCTACTCAACATGGCATCCGGCAAGAGTAAGATGAGTCTCAGAGACGATCTGACATGTGCCATCTGCTTTGAGCTCTTCAAAGATCCAGTGATGCTGGCTTGCATGCATCACTTCTGTAAGAGATGCATTTCGTCTTACTGGAAGACTGTCAGGGGTCCTGTGTCCTGCCCTCAGTGCAGACAAGTGTTTCCCAACAAATGCTTTCAGACTAATTACTTAGTAGCCGGTTTGGTGGAGAAAGTCAGGGCCAGCAGCACATCTGGATCTGTCAAGTTTGTCGAGGTTAGTTGTTATATAGGTTGGTATTTGCGTTTAAAGCTAAGGAATCCCTTAGACTTTTACTTTCAATATGTGTTCACTTGGCATTAGCATAGTTCAAGTTAAAGGAAAAGAGATGTACAAAAGTAATGGGGGGAAAAAATGGCATGAAATGACAAGTTTTGCTTTTCATAAAATGTCTTTTTTTATGTCTTTTTTTTATATCCAAAACGCTTTCCTAATTTTTTGAAATATTAAGGTAAATTGTTCTTTTCCAGAAACAATTAAAGGACAGCCTGGAGTCACAGCGCTGCAGAAAAGATGCCTTCATCACAATGATCCGTAAAGACAAAGAAAAGATGGAGAAAATAAGAGTAGGTCTATCTTTAAAGAAGAGAGCTCACAGTGTATCATTTCCTGCAAACCGGAATAATATACTTATCTCTTCCTATCCTCCCAACAGAAAATGGGAGCTGATCTGCAGCAGCGAGTGCAGAGTGATTTCCAGGCTCTGCATCATTTCCTGCGGCTGGAGGAGGATGCCATGATGGAGAAGTTGAAGAGGGAACAGGAGGAACTGCTTCAGGGACTGGAGCGACATCTGGAGGCCCTACAGGTGGCCATGACAGATGTGGAGCAGAACATTAACACATTACGACAGACTGCCAGCAACACAGAGCAATCTGTACTTATAGAGGTGATTATAATGGCTGTTTGCACATTTTTCCATTTGTTACACTGCTGCCGCATGGCCCATTCATCACAGAACTAATATTTGGAAAATGAATATCATATTTACTGCATACATATAACTGCAACACTGGTTGTCAGTATGAGTTATTAGTGAAGTGTTGATAGAGCCAGAGTCTTGTTTATATATTCGCACGAAAGTAGAACGGTAGAAAAATCGATTCTGCAGTGATTTGTGCATGTGCAGTTAATTATCAGACAGATGGTTTGCTTTTGCTGTGGTTCTAGTTCTTAAGATAGCTTCTGAAATCGAGTCAGCAAAATAACACGTTCTGTTCCATTTTCTCCCTCCACAGCTTCCAGAATTGAATTCCAGGTGAGTAGAAATAATTAAAAAAAACATACTTAAAAAAACATACACTGTCACCGATACTTAAAGGGATAGTTCACCCAAAAATGAAAATTCTCATCATTTACTGTTCTCACTCTCATGCCATGCCAAGTGTGTATGACTTTCTTTCTCTTGCAGAACACAGAAAAAAAATGTTTTTTCTAAAAATCTGAGCACTGTTGGTCCTCACAATGCAAGTGAATTGTGACCAAAACTTTGAAACTCCAAAAATCACATAAAGGCAGCATAAAAGTAATCCATAAAACTCCAGTGGTTAAATCCATGTCTTCTGTAGCAATATGATAGGTGTGGTTGAGAAACAGATCCTCCTTTGACCAGCCCCAACTGGTAGGTGGAATTATGCATGAAGAAAAAAAAGATGAGTGTGGAATTGAAAGTGAAAGTGGAGATTTCTTGGTAAAAAAATACTTAAATATTGATCAGTTTCTCATCCACACCTTTCATATAGCATCTAAAGACTTCTGAATTTATCCACTGGAGTCATATGGATTACTTTTATGCTGCCTTTAAATCCCTTTTGGACCCTCAAATTTCTGGCCACCATTGCACTTGTATGGACCTACAGAGCTGAGATATTCTTCTAAAAATCTTAATTTGTGTTCTGCAGAAGAAAGAAAGTCATGCACATGAGAGATTTTTCATTTTTGGTTGAACTATCCTTTTAAGGTACCTTGTACAATCCACTTAACTCCTTTAGTCAAATCTCTTGTATTTGTATAGTGTTTTTCACAATAATTATTGTTTAAAAAAAAAAAGCACGTTTACCAAAAACAGTGTCGGAAATCCCACAGTGAGCCAATCACTGGTTTTGCATGTTTTAATATTTCTTTTCATGTCAAAAAATATGCTTCTCTTTCCCCTATGCATTTGAAATATTTGTATTTATCTGCACACAACTTTTAATGTTTACATATTTAATATTTAAACCCTGACTATGATGTTTCCATGACTTCCAGAGCACCTCCACAAGAGATGAATATCAGCCTGAATGCTTTCAAAAGCAAATACATTGCTCCTCTGCAGTACACTATATGGCGAAAGATGTTTCATCATTTGAATACAGGTAATTTTCTATTAAAGCTAGTCGAAATTTCTGTAAAAGTCTGTCGTAATTTACTTGCCATCATGTCGTTCCAAACCTTTATGACCTGTCTTATGCAGAAAACAAAAGGAACAATTTTAACACATACAGTATTTCGGCCTGTTTTTATCCATTTGTGTTCCATATAAGAAAGCAAGTCATATGGGTTTGAAATGTCATGATGATGAATAAATGATGACAGAATTTTAACTTAGGTGAAATATTACTTTTAATTTGAGATATTAATAAAAATGTGAACTCAAAATAGAGGGTATTACTAAAGGTAGGTATTCTCCATTGCAACGGATGGTGGTTTTGTCATAGCCACAGTAGACTTATGGCGAGTTTACACTACAAGGTTTTAAGCCTGATTTTCGAACGCAAAATGAGTGACGAACGCAATGTATGAACTATCAAAGACACGTTTGAGAGAAGCGCCGACGCGTCGCCTAATGTCAGCGAGATATCTACAATGTTAAATATCTGGACCCGTCTGCGATTCCAAATTGCGCAATGTGAAATATGTTTATCAACTGCAATGTTGACCTACAGCCAATGAGAGAGCAAGAAACAGAGAATGGGAAGTTTCAGTGGGACGAGTCCTGATGTACCTGCAACAGGCTGCGGTATCGAGAAACTCTCATTGGACCGAAGAAATGGAGGAAAAATTAGTGGAACTTTGGCAGGAGCTAAAGTGCCTATTTGATGTTTCATCTGAACTGTACCACAACCGGGTGGAGAAAGCGAATATTTGGAGAGAAATTGGCAATTATTTTGGACATTCAGGTAAGCAAATAGGTAGCTTTTTCAGTGGAAGGTACTTTCTCATATTGTAACCATTAAAATATATGATTAAAAACATACACATCATATTCTGAAATGCATAACATGTGATCATGCATTTGTTTTCGTATCTCGTATCACTTCTCGTGTGTACTCTGTTGGGAAATGTAATTTCTCTGTCTCAGAGTCGTCGGGGATTCGTCAATAGTGAAATGTTTTGTAATGTGTTCACACCTGTCACCGATTCGTCATGTAATTTGAAAACGCTACGACTTCCATGACAAGACAGACAGTTGTGTAATATGAACAGTACCACGATCCGAAGTCTTTTGGAATAAAAATCGAATAAAATAAACAAAGTTGTATGAGCAAGAGAGCACTCAAATAGGCAGATGTGTGACATTGGCTCTTTGAAACAATCTCAAATCATGCTGGATAATATGCATCAGGTTTTCTACAAACTACAAACTTGTGGAGTCATACCAGCTCAAATGCATGCTGTCATCAAAGCAAAAAATAATTAATCTTAAGTTTCAAATCCTCTTTTCACTCAGATTGTTTTACAGCACAGTTCATGATACTTTTATTTACAGCTCCAGCACCATTGATATTTGATGAGGACACGGCTCACCCCAGCCTACAAATTTCCAGGAACAAAACCCAAGTGATTGAGAGTGACAAAATGACCCTCTACCTATGCGATTCAAAGCGCTTCCTCCAGTGTGTCAACATTCTCACGACCGAGGGCTTCCAGTCAGGCAGCCATTACTGGGAGGTGGATGTGAGCAACAATTTGAAGTGGGATCTGGGTGTCGCTCTGGAATCAGTTAATCGAAAGGCGCGGGTCAAGCTGTGCCCTGAGAATGGATACTGGACCCTCCGGCTGCGGAATGGCAACCAGTACTCTGCAGGTACCCAGCCCTGGACGCCACTGTCGGTGATGACCTCGCCAAGCAGGATTGGAATTTTCCTGGATTGTGAGGAACAGACTCTGTCGTTTTATAATGCTGATAACATGTCACTGCTCTATTCCTTTTCCACTGGGCCTAGAGGGAAAGCATTCCCGTTTTTCAGCACTTGCCTCAGTGAACGCGGTCAGAAAGCCCAAGCCATTCGTCTCCTCCACTTGCCTTATGATTGTACTTCAGAGATATAAAAATATGCATGCAAACACTCTAGTAAACGCTTGTCATATTCAAGGGTCTTCAGGCTTTAATGAGCCCCTGATTATTAGAAGTTCCCTGCATTTTAAAGTGATTATTACCTTTGATTTATTAGAGCCATGTTTCTCTCATGACCCTTGTCAGTCATTTTAAGGTGAAATTATTTTACTTTGTGTACTTGATGCATGCTGACATCAAACAGACGAAAGAGACCACAGGCAGTTCTTCAGTAATGTTTGTGCCAGATGTCTCTAGATGCCCAAAGATCTGATTTTACACGGGTAATTGACATTGATTGATTACAGAATCACCATTGCGACGTGACCCACAGCTAAAGTTTTTATCTTGGGAAAAACAACATAGAAGGTATAGCTCACACAAAATTGAAGATTCTGTTGTCATTTACTTACTCACCCATATGTTGTTCCAAAGCTGTGTTACTTTCTGTGTTATGTGGAACTTGAATGGAGTTGTTAGGCTGAAAAACTTTAGCTGTATGGAAAAAAAGATGTAATGAAAGTGAATTGTGACTGAGGCTGTCATTCTTTTGTGTTTCACGCAAGAAAGTCATACAGATGTGGAACATGGGGAGGGTGAGGTAATGACATTATTTCATTTTTGAGTGAGCTATCCCTTAAAAAAGATTTCCCCCATGTACAGTTTAGTTCTATTTTATTTTATTCTTATTTTATTTTGGTAGTACAATGAAATGGACAAAAACCCACTTATTAGTTCAGTTTATTTTTAAATGTAGTTTATTCCTCACTACAGTTTTAATTCTCTTTATTTGGGTAGTGTAGTCAAATGTAAACAAATAAAAATAAAATATACCTATTCATTTAAAAAAAAAAAAAAAAAAATATATATATATATATATATATATATATATATATATATATATATATATATATATATATATATATATATATTTTATATCGTAAGGTGTTGAATGTAGGATTGAAATCGTTTCTTTCTCTAATCAGTGTGAATGCTGAAGAAACTGTAAATGAATAGTGTATGTTTTAAATCAATCACACTTTTTTATCTGATTTGACAAATAATGCATACATTCTATTAGATGCATATTAATTGCTGCCTTTGTAGATGTACAGAAAATCATTATAGATATTACATGGAAACCAATTAAAATACTTTGTTCATGTTTTCCATTTGGTTCAATTATTTTCCCTTTTATCACAGGTAAATTAAGCATGACATTCATTCCTGCTGCATCAGAAGTCAATGCTTGTTTTCTCTGTAGTCACTAAACCTGAGCGTGCAGCACTAGTTTGTCCATCATTGTGTCAAGGCTTTAGTGACAGGACAGGAAAGAGTTTAGTTTTGTTTTATGCCTAACACTTCCTTCCTCTGTAATGGACAAAAACAAGCAGCCTGTTCTGTCACATGAGTACAGCAATATTGATACACCTCAGATATTTTTTCTTGATGCATGCATTTGATGCACAACACACAAATCGATTGCCACAAGCCACAGTGCAAACTCTGCCTGTAATTACATGTTACATTTAGATGAATATTCTAAACAAATGCAGTTAGTCTATGAAGTTTGACTATCCAGGGGGAGTGGACCTGGGGTTGCATCCCGGATGCAGAAAACAGCAAGTATGATACCGCCATGGTCTGTCGGAGCAGGCAAGTGCATCAACATCCTTTTACATTCTGCCCCCTGCGAGGGGTCATGCAAACAGAATGAGAGTCCAGGTGCCCTCAAACTACTTTATTGTTGTCTGGGGACTGGATGGTTTGGGGGTGTTTTAGTTGCTGGAAATAAGAGCAATGCTCAGCCCTCCTCCACAGGGTCAAGATGCCTTTAAACTCAGCAAACAGCCATGATTTAAACAGCCTATTAACATTCCAATCCTCTGGCTTTGTCCAATGCATTTGACACAGTGCGAAGTGTCCAAAGCCTTCATTTCTAAAGATGTCTTACATTGTTTTTGTTGACCAATGCTCAAGATGTCTGGGTTTCTCAAAACCCGTCCTGTGCTGTTTACTATGGACATGAAATGTTTTTCAAATCATGCCACGTGTTGATGAAAGGTTGTTTTATTACTTTTCTAAATGACTGGACTTCTGATTTTCGTCTGGCAGATGATTAAACGGGTGAAAACGACCAGAGCCATATCTAGTGACCAGAATATCAATCCTTAATTCTACATCTTACTGTACAAACCAAAATAGAAATTATTGTAAACTATTAGTTTAATAAAGAACTGAACTGCAGTTTTATATTTTTTATATATATATTACTTTCCTAATTAAATAAATGAAATAAAATAAAAGTAAAGAACTGAACCGTAAGTGGTTATAGGGGCTCTTCTGGCTTAGGGCATTAAGTACCCACCTAGCAACCACCCAAAACACCATAGTAACACACAGAAATGCTTTAACAGACACTCAGAATACCTTAGCAACCGCATAGCAACACCCTAGCATCGTGGCGCCGAGTTTTGTACAGTCAAGCACCACTCACATCCAAGTATAAAAATCTAGTTTGACCTAATATTGTTATGGGTACAAATATAGCCTCTCCTGACAATAACTTTTATAATCATGGGGATACTGAAAGGTTATTTTTCAGCAGGTCACTAATGGTGTTTCAGAAACAGTAGTAATGTTTGCAATGCTGGTTGTTTCTCTGACAGTTAATTTGACTTGTTATTCAAAACATCTGAACACAGTGGTTGTAACTACTGAAATGCTTATAAATCTGTGCCATTAAGTTCTGAATATTTTCAGTTCTGTTCTTGGCAGTGTAGTTGGTTCCTGATGGAGAGTGACATGTTCTCATTTACTTCTGATGAGTGGGAGAGCTGAATAATGTGTTTCCTGACCCCAGGATGTGGAAGCAAAATCGTGGCACTTCAAGGACCAGTCCTTGAGCAGGACTGTAGAGAACATTGCCAGAGGAAACACAGTGATTTTCATGTGGACCGGAAAACCTCAATAATAATAATTATAACGCACTGTACAAAAAAGATTTGCTGCATGTGGTAACATCTAAATTAACTGGTTTGATTTAAAGGAATAGTTCACCTAAACATTTAAATTCTCTCATCATTTACTCACCCTGATGCCATCCCAGATGTGTATGACTTTCTTGTGCAGAACAAAAACAAAGATTTTTAGAAGAATGTCTCAGCTCTGGATGTCCATACAAGACAAGTGAATGGTGATCAGACCTTTGTAGCTCCAAAAATCACACTTCAGAAGTGATATAAAAGGTGTGGGTGAGAAACAGAGCAATAATGAAGTCATTTTTTACTCTAAATCTCCTCTTTCACTTTCAGATTTGAAAGTGAAAGAGGAGATTTGGAGATTTAAAAACTAAACAGGCACTACATTTGACTTCCATATGTAAAAGTGAAAGTGAAGATTTGGGGTAAAAAGGACTTGAACTATCCCTTTAATATGAATCAACCTTATTACATTAGGTTAAACCAACAAACCACAGTTTTTAAAGTTTAGATCAAGCAGATAGTACATAACAATACATAGCTCATAACAAGTAACTATAGGCATACATAAGAACATTTGACAACCTAAAAGTGTCAGTATGTCTATAGTTTTATGGTTTCAAACCTAACAAACTTATTTTTTTTTTTATCAAATATTGTACTTAACTTGAAAGTGCTTGTTCTATCCTTCTTTAAAATAAATACTACTTGGTTTGATCTTGTTAATGACATTCATACATTTTTAAGTGTGGCTTAAAGGAAAATTCCAGGTTCAATATAAGTGAAGGTTGATTGACAGCATTTGTGGCATAATGTTAATTGCAGCAGAAATAATTTTGACTCGTCCCTCGTTTTCTGAAGAAACAAAGAAGAAGCAAAAATGGAGGTTACAGTGAGAAATTTACAATGGAAGTCAATGGGGAAAGTTTTGGTGGGTTTTAAAGGCAGAGATGTGGAGCTTATCATTTTATATAAGCACTTACATTCATTCTTCTGTTAAAACTTGTGCATTATTTGAGCTGAAAAGTTGTTTAAATCATAATTTTTTACATTCGTTTTAGTGTTAACGGTGTTACATCGTCATGCAACGAAATTGTAAAATTAGCAATAACTTTACACAGAAAAGGTTAGTTATGGATTTGATCACACTAAAATCATGTCAACATGGTGTTTCATCTTGTGGCTATGCTTATGAATCTTACGAATTGGCCCCATTCACTTCTATTTCAAGTTCCTCATAGTAACCCAGAATTTTCAGCAACCAAACAACAACATGATGCCACAAATTCTGTCAATTGATCTTAGCTTGTATTAAACCCAGAATATTCCTTAAAGTGTCCAAATGTGGTCACTGTATACCAATATTTGAATTTGATGGATGCTGTGAAAAATTGAAGTCACTTCATTTGTAAGTTAAGTAGTGTTTGTACACGTGCCAGGTAACACTATGACTTGAGAATGACCATGCCCATCATAACATTACCACTAATGAATGCTTTAGGAGCCAAATCAAACATGGACATGCCTGTTAAAACAACAATCTCTCCCTCTCTCTCTCTCTCTCTCTCTCTCTCTCTCTCTCTCTCTCTTTTTCTCTTTTTCTGGAATTTTGATGCATGTTGCTGTAGGTCTGATTGTTGAGTGTCTCTGGTCATACTAGCACATGCCCGCTGTTTCATTTAGTTATTGTTTCAGATGGTGCCCGTTTTTTTACTACCATAATTTGAAGCAACTCAGGCAGTTCATGTAGCTTTTTGCACAATGGATGATTCTTTGTCGTTTTTACGTTTTAAAAGGTCTGATTAGGTTTGAATAGTCCAGATGGAATGTAAAGTTAGTGGCTGACATGAAAAACTTGCATAATTGACATGCCCTGCTGTGTGACATGCTATTCTGGATCTATTTTAAGTAGAATTCTAAAGCTGAGACCCAGCAAAAAAGACAATTATTTAGAGACCTCCAAAAACTTCAGGATGCTTTCTTAAGATTTCAACCAGTGGCAGACATGGTCTCGGAGATATTAACACAAAACACATGTCCACTGTAGTGGGCACAGTTTGATTGCTGGCTCTCAGGGGGATCTATTAGCTGTGTGCAAATGTACTGTGAGTGGGCCAGACGCTTATCATGGTGTGTGTGACACTTCAGACTGGGGGAGCAATAGTATTATCTCAGAGGAGGACACATGCGTTTTATGAACGAAAGGAGGCATATGAGTGAGTCAGGGGGGAAAGGAAATGAATGTAAATCCATTCAGAACTTCAGGATTCTCTTTTCAACAGAAAAAAAAAGAGTTTTATTCATCGCGTCCTGTGGCACATCTTCTCGAGGAGACTTCTCTGTTTTTCACCTGAATCTGAAGTTCTTCTGCTCGCTTTATTAAATGACATCGGAACACAAGCCAGTTTGTTAGAATATCTAAAACCCCGGAGGACTGGAAACCTGGAAATGAAGAGAGATTTTACGCTTTTCTGTCGGATTTGGAATGGGATTGCCTTTTTCTCAGGTGAGAGCGCGTTTTCATTAGCCTACGCCACATCGACATTGGAACGCTCCCGTTATAGAACGCGGCAAAATTTAAACGTTCCCAACTTTATCAACGAAACACTGCAAGCGCGCGAAAAGTTCGGTGAAAAGAACGAGAGCGCGTTTTTAAACACATCAAAATACATCGCTCTTATTATACTTAAACATACAGGGCGAATGCTGAATGCTCACTTTATGAAAGAACGCGGCAAATATTGAACGCTCACATTTTAACAGAACCTGACAAACAGAACTAGAACGTTCGCACTATCAACGAAGCTGTCAACACCGCAAAGCGCGCGAAAAGTTCTTTGATTGTCGCGGTCTAATCATGCAGTGTAGTGTTAGAATTTTAAAAATTAATTTAGTTGAAAATTGACTCCTCTATAATGTTACACAAATATGTTTGATTAGTTCTCATGAATTACCCCTGCAAAAGTTTATCATGTGTGATAAAAGTTTTGATAACCATTATGAGTTTTAATGTGAAATATTTGTATGAATTATTTATGGGTGAATAATTCCCAAAAATAATTTAGAAACTTCTACAGTAAGCTACTTTACCATTGTAGTTGTTATCACATAAACTAATTTGAATATTGAGCAGATCTGATTTATAGTGGAACGGTAACATCAAAGCTGAAATTTTGAAAATGTATGCTACTTTGTTGATCTTTATCAGTAAAGTGTGACTTTTTTTAATTGACCATTAAACTATATATAATGCAAATATGCATCATTTATTGTGCCTAAACAATACATTTTGAATGCATCTGTTGCCCTTACTCACATGGACAAACAAAGCAAAGTCTGCAGTTTTTTTATTTCCAAAAGTGCATGAGATACAGTTGAAACCAAATACATTTAACTCAGTTTTTCACAATTCCTGACATTTAATTGTAGAAAACATCCCCTTACTCAGGTCAGTTAGGATCCCTACTTTATTTTAAGAATGTGAAATGCCAGAATAATAATAGAGACAATTATTTACTAGTTCGGTAAAGTTGAAAATATATTCACAGATTCAACGGATCAACAACTTATAAGCGAAACGTTGTTAAAACACAAACGACGTCTCTTTCCAAACGTAGTAAGGAAGACAACGAGCTACAACCTAATTATCATCAAAACGAGCTGTCCTCCCAGCTGCACAAATAACATTGGTCTCTTCGTGCAATGGCTGTGAGACGAGTGCACAGGGACGTCTACAAATACCGAAAAGTGATATTACAAAAATATTAAATAATTTCACTCTTACGATGTGTAGTGTCACCTTCACACATCAATGTCTCCTGTTTGTGATACTACGACATTTAGTTAGGAAAAATGTGCTTTTGGATAATTTTTGGGAATTTTTATTACAAAAAATATTAAATAACTTTACTCTTATAGCAGTGTAGCAATTAAATTCAGTTCACACATGTGCTTTTGTATTATTAGGGGAATTTTTATTGGGAATAATATTCAATTAACTTTACTCTTATGCAGTGTAGTGTCACCAAAATCACTTCGCACATCAGTGATGTCCTGTTGGTTATACTTAAACACTTTGGGATCATATAAATATAAATAATATTGGGAGACCACTGATATGTGAAGTGATTTTGATGGTACTACACTGAATAAGAGATGTTATTGCATATTTTTCACAATAAACATTCCCCAAAATAATGCAAAAGCAAATTTTTCCAAACTAAGCTTTGTAGTAGCTATAACCAACAGACCACTGACGTGTGAACTGATTTTAGTGACACTACAATGTATAAGAGTGAAGTTACTGAATATTTTTCACAATAAAATTCCCCAAAATTATGCCAAATCATATTTTTCCAAACTAAGTGTTGTAGTATAACCAACAGTAGACCATTGATGTGTTAAGTGATTTTGGTGACACTACAATGTAGTATAAGAGTGAAGTTATTGAATATTTTCCCCAATAAAATTCCCCCATTCATATTTTTCCAAACTAAGTTTTGTAGTATAACCAACTGGAGACCACTCGGTAACACTGCACTTTGTAAGAGTGAAATTATTGAATATTTTTTGGTATCACTTTTGATTGCTCTTTGTAGACGGTCCCTACAAACTCCAGCTGCACGTAGAGACCTAATGTTATTTGTCCAGCTCAGAGGACAGCTCGTTTTGATGAAAAGTAGGTTGTAGCTGGTTGTCTACCTTACTATGTTTGGAAAGAGGCGTTGTTTGTGTTTTAACAACGTTTCGCTTATATTTCCAACTTTACCGAACTAGATTTATTTCAGCTTTTATTACTTTAATCACATTCCCAGTGGGTCAGAAGTTTACATACACTTTGTTAGTATTTGGTATCATTGCCTTTAAATTGTTTTTCTTGGGTCAAACGTTTTGAGTAGCCTTCCACAAGCTTCTCACAATAAGAAGCTGGAATTTTGTCCCATTCCTCAGGAGTCAGGTTTGTTGGCCTCCTTGCTCACACATACTTTTTCAGTTCTGCCCACAAATGTTCCATCGGACTGAGTTCAGGTCTTTGTGATGGCCACTCCAATACCTTGACTTTGTTGTCCTTTAGCCATTTTGCCACAACTTTGGAGGTATGCTTGGAGTCATTGTCCATTTGGAAGACCCATATCGACCAAGCTTTAACTTCCTGTCTGATTTCTTGAGATGTTGCTTCAATATAGCCACATAACATTCCTTCCTCATGATGCTATCTATTTTGTGAAGTGCACCAGTTCCCCCTGCAGCAAAGCACCCCACAACATGATGCTGCCATATCCCATGCTTCACGGTTGGGATGGTGTTCTTCGGCTTGCAAGCATCACCCTTAATTCTCCAAACATAACAATGGTCATTATGGCCAAAAAATTACATTTCTGTTTCATCAGACCAGAGGATATTTCTCCAAAAAGTTCTCCATGTGCACTTGCGAACTGTAGTCTGGCTTTTTTATGGTGGTTTTGGAGCAGTGGCTTCATCCTTGCTGAGCAGCCTTTCAGGTCATGTCGATATAGGGCTCCTTTTACTGTGGATATAGATACTTGTCTACCCGTTTCCTCTAGCATCTTCACAAGGTCCTTTGCTGTTGTTCTGGGATTGATTTGCATTTTTAGCACCAAACTACATTCATCTCTAGGAGACAGAATGCGTGTCCTTCCTGAGCGGTATGATGGCTGCGTGGTCCCATGGTGTTTATACTTGCGTACTATTGTTTGTACAGATGAACGTGGTAAATTCAGGCATTTGGAAATTGCTCCCAAGGATGAACCAGACTTGTGGAGATCCACAATTTCTTTTCTGATGTCTTGGCTGATTTCTTTTGATTTCCCCATGATGTCAAGCAAAGAGGCACTGAATTTGAAGGTAGGCCTTAAAATACATCTACAGGTACACCTCAAATTCAGTACACCTACTATCAGAAGCTAATTGGCTAATTGTCTAAAGGTTTGACATAATTTTCAAGAATTTTCCAAGCTCTTTATTGGCACAGTTAACTTAGTGTATGTAAACTTTGACCCACTGGAATTGTGATATAGTCAATTAAAAGTGAAACAATCTGTCTGTAAACAAATGTTGGAAAAAATTACTCATATCATGCACAAAGTAGATGTCCTAAACGACATGGTTAAAAAAATTAGTTTTATGACTTCAACCTTAGTGCATGTAAACTTCTGACTTCAACTGTATATAGGGAGCCTTGTCTTTATTCTTACAGGTTAATGGAGGTGGTTAATTGCTTTGGCAGTAATGCTAGTATAATGCCACCACTGGCTGCAATTCATAATGTTGGTGAGTTTAATTGGAATATACACATTTGTAATGCCCTGTATATTAATTTAATGTTATGTATAACTATTATTTTTAAAAAGCCAGATTGCAAGGATTGCTGTCTTTCTTTTTGTGCCTAATACTTACAAATGGGCAAATTCATGTTTTTATTTTTACTTAATCTTTATAAATTTTCCTTGTGTTTTCCGTTATCGATATCCTGCATATTTTTACAGTGGTATTTCTTATGTACACACATTTATTCCAACAGAACACCTCTGATATCAGACCCTCAGTCAGGAGGATTGCTATCAGCCAATCATAATATAAGAGAGTTGTTTAAGACAACAAAAAACTTCTTTTCTCTGCACAGGCCTCCAAAATCCCTGCTTCTCTGGGAATGTGCTTTGGTACAGCAGTACATTAGCAAGTTTTCTTTGCTTTGATATTCCAAATAAAGAGGAACCCATAAGCTCAGTCAGTGCAGGTGTCATTTAGTTAGATTCAGGAAGGTCGAGGGAAAACTCATTTTTCTAGTGTGTTGCCAGGTTACACATCAAACAGCAGCACCCAGGGTAAATGCTTTGGCAGAAGGGTAGGCTCTTTCAATGCTATGAATCCACAGCTATAGGAAAACCACTCATATATGTCTGCGTAAAAACATTGCACAAATGAAAACCACATGGCAGCTTGGTGACCCGAGTGTTTGCCTGCGTTGTTGTAACAAACGCTGTGCTTGCATTAAAGTCCAAACCTTTTGGATAAAATCTCTTTTAAACAACACTGATTCAACATCAGCTTTCTGTAGAGTAGAAGCATTTCGTTTAAGTTTAGTTCTGCAACATATTTCTTTGTTGATTTAAAGACTGGAATTTGTTTATTAGTGGGGCTTGCTAAGGCAAGCATAACTAGTTAAAGCTTGAGTCATAGGACCAGAATATCATAGCACTTGTGCTTGTTAGCAACCAACTAGAAACCACCCAGAATACCTTACCAACCACCTCGCAATGCCCTGGCTGCCACTTAGGTTGTGGCAGCCAGGGTAGCATGGGCAAACACCACTCATATATGATTGATATCCAATTTAGCCAGTCTGACCTCATGAAAATTATGTTAATGAGCCAACATTTTTGCAAAACTAAAATGCTTCATTATACGTTTCGCTGCATTTTTCCAGCAAAATGTCCAGAGAGGTGCTCCAAAAGTGAGTGAAATGGTGTCATAATCAGTGAGGTTTTAAAGGTGAATTTTTTATGGAGGTATTAATGAGTAAAATGTACCTCCCTAACCTAAAACTATAACCTAAGCCTAACCAATAGTGTCCTCAAAGCAAATGAGAGGTGTATAAAACAGACATCTTTACCCTAAACTGACACCTAAACCTAACCGAAAGTGTCCTATAAACAAATGTGACACGAAAAGCACATTTTCTAAAGCAACCACGTCATTTCTTTCACTTTTATGAAACTATCATCTCATGTGCTTGACTGGTCTCAAACCTCAGTCCAAAGTTCAAAGTCCAACACCCTATGAGGTGAGCTACCATGGAAGCTAATCATGTTGGAATAAGTGTTTAAATGTAGGTGGGTCTACAACAACTAGGCTGCAATTTACTGTTGAGCTGGTTTGTTCTCTGAAAACAGACAACATAGAAGTGTGTTAGTTGATTTCAAGACTGCATCTGCAGTGTCTTCGTGTAATGGAAATTGATTAGTCTTGAGATTCGGCTGATTAAACCCCATTACTAGTTTGGTGGAGCAAATATCTAATCATCAACTCAGCACAATGTTCACCAAATGAAATATGACTGGTGTCTGATGCTGTGAAGGTGTATTGCTTACATGTATGCATAAAAATGTCTGAATTACCACTGAAGTGACTCTCTCACCACTTCATTTCACTCCAAATGTATCACAGTGTAGACTTTACTGTCTTTACTGTCTTTAAGACTTTACTGTCCATATGTCAAGATCTCACTCATAGCAATGTGTTTCACATTACCATTCTGGTGATTCAAAACAGCTTGAGACGTACTGCACAGATGTCTTACTGTATATAGAGGTGGGGGTTTGAATGTTTTAATTTTTCTGGCTGTGGGAGCATTAAAAACAATTTTTGATTAGAGGTGAAATTCATCAGACAACTTTGCAAGATTTGCTAAACCATTGCTGGGGTGCTCTGAATGGTTTCTAGGGTGTTCTGGGTAGTTGCTTGGATGTTTCTAAGATGTTCTGTCTTGAGTAATTCTGAATTAAATTTGACCATTCAATTTGTGTCCCTTTTTCAAAGTAAAGGATTTTAAATGTTTGTGATTTTTTTGTCTGATTGCTTAGAAAAGAAATAGCACAATATGAATTGCTTTGGTTTGTCACTTATTACAGCACTGCTGGATCTGACTGATTATGTTTCATAAAAAAATCAATACTTAAAGTAAAATTGTTTTAAAAAAAAGAACAAATCAAAGCCATTTTCCAGTAATATCACATTTCGATGGTAAAGAACAGATAATTTTCCTATTTCATAATTCCCTCATGCAATCAGTTCTGTTATATCACTTATTATATAGCACAAATCTCCAGTCTGTTTATAGGTTTCAAATTAAAGGGCATGTCATCAGATTATATACTGTGTTTTCAATTTAAATTGAGACCCTCCTTAAGGGACCTCAGTAGAGAACAATTTGAAGCTCATTGGTTTAAGCACAGAGTAGCCATAATTGGAGTGAGCGCCATGGCCTATGGCAATATTTCATAGTGCTGTATGAGTCGTAACAAGTGTTAGGTTTCTCTGGTCAGTGATATGGCATGGCCTGTCACTGGAGGTCAGTAAGGGTTAATGAGAAAGGGCCTGTGGAAATTGTCAGCGTCTCCTTGGCCCAATTTCATATCCACAACCTAAAATAAATACTTCAAGCAAAAATGGAAATCCTGTCATATCATTACATTCAAAATCTGTATGGCTTTCTTTCTACACATGGAATACAATTTTAGGCATAATGTTAACTGCAGTCGCCATTCACTTTCTTTGACTGGAAAAAAGTGACTGAGGCAAACATTCTGCCTAACATCTTTTGTTTTCCACAGAGGAAAAAAAAGTCATACAGGTTTGGAACAACATCAGGGTGAATAAATGAGACAGAATTTATATTTCTGGGTGAACGATAATTTTAATTATTAGTGGAAAAGAATATTCCCATATATCTCATTTGTGAATAACAGTGCAGACAGAAAATAAGACATTGCAATGGAAAGAAGACAACGTCCTGTTGGCATGCGGCACAGGTACAGGAAATATTAGTAAGGGGTGAGAAAGCAACATGTAGGAAACCCACACAGATGTCTCCCCCTGTCCCTCCTACAACATCCTGACCTCACCCCAAACCCTAGCCAGGAAATAGGAAGACCTCAAGTAGGCAGATAGACATGCATTAATGCACATATAGATGCAATTTCGGATCTCATCCTCTCCACATGGCTGACAGTGGAATTGAAGTGCATCCCTGGCCTTGAGTATTTTTATGTGCATGCATATCCCCTCCTGAGGCTTGACCAAAGTCATCTATGGTGAACCAAGGGATGCTGACTCCTCAGTCCAGGGAGGAGGTCTGTTCCATGGCCCCGCTGCCCTCTGGTTGTAGGCCGGACATACAGTTATTTTCAGGCCCTGAGCTCCACTGTCTGACTGAAATGATGGGATCTGAACTCCTTAGGGGTTTATAGATAGATAGATAGATAGACAGACAAACAGACAGACAGATATAGATAGATAGACAGACAGATACATTTCATAGATAGATAGACAGACAGACAGATATAGTTAGATAGATAGATAGATAGATAGATAGATAATTTGATAGACAGACAGACAGACATATATAGTTGATAGATAGATAGATAGCTAGACAGACAGACAGACAGACATAGTTGATAGATAGATAGACAGACAGACAGACAGACAGATATAGTTAGAATGATAGATAGATAGATAGATAGATAGATAGATAGATAGATAGATAGATAGATAGATAGATAGATAGATAGATAGATAGATAATTAGATAGACAGACAGACAGACAGACAGACATAGCTGGACAGACAGACAGACATAGTTGATAGACAGACAGACATACAGACAGACAGACATAGTTGATAGATAGATAGATAGATAGATAGATAGATAGATAGATAGATAGACAGACAGACAGATATAGTTGATAGATAGATAGATAGATAGATAGATAGATAGATAGATAGATAGATAGATAGATAGATAGATAGATAGATAGACAGACAGACAGATATAGTTGATAGATAGATAGATAGATAGATAGACAGACAGACAGACAGACAGACAGACAGACAGAAATAGTTGATAGATAGATAGCTAGACAGACAGACAGACAGATATAGTTGATAGATAGATAGCTAGACAGACAGACAGACATAGTTGATAGATAGATAGATAGATAGATAGATAGATAGATAGATAGATAAACAGACAGACAGACAGATAGATAGATAGACAGACAGACAGACAGACAGACAGACGGACAGATACCAGCTCTCCCTAAATTAAATTGTGAAATTAAAACTCAAGCATGAAAACAGGAAATTTTAAATGCCTATCAAAGGCTCCATGTTTCCGCCCACATAGCAAAAGGGAAAAGACTTTTGTCACACGACTACCTTTGAAGGCCTTATTTTGCATTGTAATATATCCCCAGAGAATAACGATCAGGATCCTGAGTGCATGATTTATCTGTTTTCCACAGGCAAACTACTTCCCAAAATATCCAACAACTTGCCTTCAGAGTTGGTTAACTGTCACAAATGGATGCGCCAGAGCTTACTTTAATCAGGAAGCAGAATCTTGTGCAAATTACAAACCTGTAGCTTGATTAGAATTGTGCTGGTCAAGAATGACAAGACCAAAGGAATAGTTCACCCCAAAAGGATCCCTTTGTCATCATTTTCTCCCCCTCATGTTGTTTTAAACCTATATAACTTTGTTTCTTTCATGGAACTCAAAAGGAGATATTAGGTAATATGTAAAGACTCAGGAGACTCAGGCACCTTTTATGTTCCAAGGAGTAAAGAAAGTCATAATGGTTTGGAACAATATGAGGGAGTAAATTATTTTAAAATAGATTAAACAGTTTGAAGAATTTACATTTTGTAAGATTTTAAGTAATCAAAAATATGCCCCTAAATTGTCTTTCTATACCCAACAGTGAAAGGACAGTAAACAGATGTCTGAAGGCTACAAACCAGTATCTGTCTCAGTTCTGTGCTCTGAATTACAAACAAGTGATACAGTATGTGCCCCCTCATCTGTCTCTGCCTAAGGGTTAACCCTCTCTAACTGCTTATGTATTACTTTAGCTATACATCACACTGACAGCATCATTTGAAAAGCAATGAATATCCATATGGAAAAGATCTGGCACACAGAACCTCACTGTATCATGCCAATTTAGCATTGACTCTTCGGTTTACGTTGGATGATTTCAAAATGCTGCCCTAATATCGTTAAGCCCGATGTGCATCTGCCATCAAATACCTTCCAAATGTCTCTGATTCGCCTCATTCCTTGGTGCAGTCCAACTGTGTCTTCTGGCTGTGTTTTGGCAGAACATGTGCTTACACAAGTCAAACATCCTTGCAAATGTTTTACTGTGTGCAGTGGAGAGTTAAATGCAGACTTGTACTGTGAGGTTTGATTTTTTTGTTGTTGTCTATGACATCTTCACATCTGAGAAGAATAGATGAGAAATGTTGCGGATGAGATGCGACCCATTCACACTGTGAGCGGCTTAATGCTTGTCATAAATCTTTTCAAGTCAGTCAGCATGCAGGCAACTCAATCGTTCTCCTTCATAGGGAGCGATTCATATGGATATAGATAATGTTAAACCACAAAAAAGACAGAATTTGAAATATGTTTGACAAAAAGCCTAAATGGACTGTATAGCTTGTATAAACAGCCTATATATTTATTCACATACATATTAACATAAAAAAAGTTTGTCTGAAAGGGGATCAAGACTTTATTCTGAGAGCCTGATCTCATGAAAAGTTCGTGACTGCAGCGAAATTTTTGCGAAATTATATTTTGTTTCTCCTTACACGCATCGTGGTAGATCCGAGGTAAAATGTCCACTCAGTGCTGCTAAAAGTAAGTTAAATGTTCTCCCAAACAGATGAGGTTTAAAGGCTAATGCTATTCGAGTATTAAATCAACAAAACTGGCCTCCCTACCCTAAACCCTAAACCAAAACATTAGTATTATTAAAAGCAAATATGAGATAAAAACTATTTTTGAAGCATCCACGTAATTTTGTGTTGCTTCTATGAGACTTACGGCTCATTTGTTGACTTGCATGCTCTTCAGGACTCGAATCCTAGTCCTTTAAATCAAAATTGTATTGCTCTATTTGTTCAATGTAAAATGTATTGCTGAATATACACACTATAGTAGAAGTGTTTAGATGTCACAAGATAGCATTGTGGGGAACGGTATGAAAAGTAAGTGTTTATGGACTAATATTCTGCCTCTGTTCTACTCATGATTTGTGTTAAAGTGAGTAAAATTAATTGTTGTTTTTGTGCCTCTAGTGTTCATTTCACCTGGAACCTGCTGCAATACAACGAGTCACAAACTATTCATGTTGCAAAATTGTCGGTATACCACAAACAGGGTAGATAAAGATATTGATATCGGCATTGGCCATTAAAAACCCATATCCCTCATCACAAGTTGTGGAATATCTTCATTGGAGAACTACGAGGTCAAGGGTCAAGGGTTGGGGTCAGTGACTGAGTGCCCTTACTTTTCCAAATGGAGTTCTTGTACTAGAAGGAAATAGAAATTTAAAGGAATATACTGGTTCAATACAAGTTAAGCTTAATCGACAGAATTTGTGGCATAATGCCGTTTACATGACAGCACACATCGTCGGCTTATTACAGCCTGATCTCACAGTGAAATTGGAAGGAGTAGGTTGACATTTCTTTAGCAAAAATCGGTATGTGCTGACCAAAATTTAAAACACTGCCCCCAGTGTCGTAGGGCGTATAGGCACGTGCAAGCTCCATTTATGTAAAGGAGAGGTCAAAAAAGCTAGTTGTGAAGAGTTCTTTTCAGCTGTACAGGATGTAATATAGTGGGATGCATATTTTATGGACTCCACCCAAACCCAAACCTAACCTTTAGTGGAGTAAAAAGAAATGTTAGGGGGAAAAGTTAAACCTCTGAGTCACACTCGCCACTGATAAAGCGGATGCGATTACTTCCTGTTTTCAATGTGGATACGAACCCGGATCTGCTGCTGATGCAAAATGCTGCCAGTCGAGCCACATGGGAAGAAAAACACACTGAAACCGATGCAAAAATGTCTGATGGGAAATGCAGCACGTCAGTGAGTCGGCATACTGTCGCCGATCTAGGGTACCGGAACTTTCGGAAACAGCATTCCGACTTCCTGAGTGATCCTGTTGCTTATTAAGCATAATCAGTGTAAGAATGTGCATGTAAACATTCTCAATAATAAATAAATGTGAGCTTTAGTAAATCCCTCATATTCCACATTTATACAACATACACTTTTGGTTTTATTATTATAATCCAGTTCATATCCAACAATGAATCCTCAGAGCTGAAAATACCACAGAAAAGCCACCAGGATGTCCTTGTTGAACTGTAAACAGGTCATTGACTCGGCATCAAATATTTACAAAATTCTGTTGTGGGCTTTTGAGTCCGGATGCATCTGAAACAAATCGATAATGCATATGAAATGCACTGGTCTAGCAAAATTCTAGTGGTTATAATGTCTGTGGAGTCACAGGGACAGGCATGAAATTCATTTTCCTCAGCTAGTCTGTGAAGAGAGGGGAGAAGCCACTTGAACTCTTTCTCACTCTCGTTATCTCTTACCATATGTGAATCACTGCCACAGACTAACGGACACTTCTCATATACAGAGGATATCAACTCATTTATTGCATTATATATGCCGTAGTATATGTGTGAATGTCTCTTAACACGTGTAACGTTTTTTGCTTTAACGTGTTCTAAAATGTTTTGGTTTTATACAAATATTAAAGCAAATAATTCCACACAAATATCAATGGTATGCTTTCAAAATTCCTTAGAGTCATATATCTGGTTTGTAGATAAGGAGGTTGTGATTTATAAACTAACTTGTGAGAATTCAGAGGAAAAAAACGTATTGCTAAAATGTTGCTCTTTTATAGCTCAGGAAACTTAATGTAGTTCTCGGTTTAATTTAACTATTAACTTTATCTCTTAATGTTTTTCTTAATGTTTTTTTAGGATAATTTAGCTCAATTGTTGTCATATGATAAGGGCGGCACGGTGGTGCAGCGGTTAGCACTGTCGCCTCACAGCAAGAAGGTCGTGGGTTCAAACCCTGGCTGCCCCGGCCTTTCTGTGTGGAGTTTGCATGTTCTCCCCGTGTCTGTGTGGGTTCTCTCTGGGTACTCCAGCTTCCTCCCACTATCCAAAAGACATGCAGGCTAGGTTAATTGGTGTCTCCAAAAAAATTGCCCTAGATGTGGATGTGGAGGTGAGTGTGAGTGTGAGTGTATGTCTGTCTATGTGTGGCCCTGTGATGGACTGGTGACCTGTCCAGGGTGTCCCCCGCCTTTCGCCCAATGTTAGCTGGGATAGGCTCCAGCCCCCTGCGACCCTCTACACAGGATAAGTGGTTGATGATGGATGGATGGATGGATGGATGTTGTCATATGTCAAGAGTTTAGCAACCTAGTCTCACAAAATCTATGTTTTATGTTTCGTCAAAAATCTTGACTACAACGGCTGATTATGACTTTATAGACACGTATTTTTCACTCTATTACTCACATACTGCTGATATCAAACACTTTTACTACAACGATTCATTTGATAAGTACGGAGCACCTAAAGTGCCAAGGTGGTTGGGAAAAAATGAATAGCGTGGGAAAAAAACAAGCAAATGCTTTTGCGTTCCCTCACAAAACTTTGCATTCCCCCGATAAACTATGCGTTCTCTTGCAAATACTTTTGTGTTCAAGACTGACACGTACCAAACCGCATAAATGATGCCTCCACAGGGCATTCCAAAAGGAGAGGTGGCCAAAATAAAGGGTTGTTCCAAACCACAAGGCCGTAGATTTGGCTTGAACATTGGGGATGGGGATTACAGTATGAAGAATTTACATGTTTCGATTGTTCATGGTATCCTTTTTTTTTTTGGAGGGGGGGTTGTACTTGCTTGATTTGATTATTGGGGGCCCCCCTGGAATCACAAATATGAATGATTTAAAGTTGAGTTCCGAATTATTTAAAAAGTTGTTATTTTAAAGCCCAAAACGTTCAACCACCATATGTAGCATTTTTTTATTGTTTTATTAATGGAGAGGGACACACAATCACACCAACAACAACAACAAAAAAAACAATAATATTCTACAATTCAGATATGCACCACAGCATTATATTTCATTTAGACCACTTGCATTTACCGTAATTTTAACCGTGTTGTCTTTATTTTTACACATTCATAAATGGAAGATTATGATTTGTGCATTGCTTAAGTATTGTCTTTTGGGCTTCACTCTTTCATTGCATTGGCTTTCTCTTCTTGTTGAACTCTAAAGATGGAATTATACTGGAATGCACATAGGAGAGCTAGCTGAGGACTGTCATTATGACGCACATTTTGTGAGAGAACACAAAATAATTTGCAAGAGAACGCAAACGATTTGCGAGAGCAAGCAAAAAGTCTTGGGGGAAAGCAAAGTTTTGTGAGAGAATGCAAAAGCATTTGCTTATTTCCCCCCACCACCTTGACCCCTTTGGGGCTCAGTAGAAAAGTGATACATTTTAATCCTTGTATCACAGACTCAGATTCATTAACACTAATTCCAATGTGATAAGCTTGTGTGGTAGCTCACCTGATAGTGTTGAATTTGGGCTCAGAAGTCTGCGGTTTGAGCCCAGCCAAGTACGCAAGCTGACATGTGAGATGAGTGTCATAGAAGTTAAACAAAGTGATGTGGTTTCTTCAGAAAATGTGCTTTTCGTTTCACATTTAGTTTTTTGGACACTATAGGTTAGGTTTATTTGTTGTTAAGGGTGAGGATGTCCGTTTTATTCACCTCTCATTTGCTTTAAGGACACTATTGGTTAGGCTTAGGTTAAAGTTTTAGGTTAAGGTGGTACGTTTTACTCATTAATACCTCCATCTTACATTAAAGGGATAGTTCTTCCATAAGTGAAAATTCTTTCATCATTTACTCACCCTTATGCCATCAAAGATGTGTATGACTTTCTTTTATCTGCTGAACACAAATTAAGATTTTAAGAATTATTTCTCAGCTCTTTTGGTCCATACAGTGCAAGTGATTGGTTACCAAAATTTTGAAGCTCCAAAAATCACACAAGTCAGCATAAAAGTAATTTATAAGACTCCAGTGTTTAAATCAATATCTTCAGAAGTGATATGATAGGTCTAGGTGAGAAACAGATCACTTTCACATTCTTCTTCTTGTGTTTTTTTGGTGATTCACATTCTTCATGCATACCACCCCTACTGGACAGAGAGAAGAATTAAACAAAGTACATAAATATTGAATTGTGTCTCACCCACACCTATCATATCACTTCTGAAAATATGGATTAAAACACTGGTGTCGTATGGATTACTTTTATGATGCCTTACTGTGCTTTATAAAACATCAAAATGTTGGCACCCATTCACTTGCATTGTATGGACCTACAGAGCTGAGATATTCTTCTAAAAATCTTCATCTGTGTTCTGCAGAAGAAAGAAAGTAATACACATCTGTGATTGTATAAAGGTGAGTAAATTATGACAGCATTTTCATTTTGTCCCCCTCTGGACATTATACGGCAATACTACAGCAAAACCTGTATTGAAGCACGCCATTTCCTTTAGCAAAGTTTCCCACAGTGACCTAATGTTCATGAGATCAGGCTGGAGTTCAAAACTATAAAATTGATGTGGATAGCATAGCTTTGATAATTTGGTCTTGGAAGAATTTAATGAGAAATATTAGAGTTCATATTAAATACTTTTGATTGCAGACTTTGGTATCTTGGCAAATTTTAGCAAAATTTGAGACATTGTTGAGATACAAAAGTCTGCTCTCCTGCTGTCTAGGATAAACTAGCGAGGTATTCAAGAGATCTCATATGTGGTTTTTCTTTTCTTAGTTTCTTGGTTATTATCAGAACATGAGAAAATGTATCGGTCCTGAATTAGCAATTATTTAATAATCAAATTAGAATACAGAGCTTAGCATAGCTCAACTTGTTGAATGGTCACGGGTTAGATTCCCAGGAAACACACATACTGATAAAATGTAAAAAGACTCAGTATGCACTGTAAGAATAAAAGTGTCTAAAAATGTGTAAATGTAGAACTTTAGATTCTTTTTTTTTATCCCCTATTCTCCCAATTTGGAATGCCCAATTCCCACTACTTAGTAGATCCTTGTGGTGGCGCGGTTGTGGAGGACAAGTCTCAGTTGCCTCCGCTTCTGAGACAGTCAATCCGTGCATCTTATCACGTGGCTCGTTGTGCATGACACCGGAGACTCACAGCATGTGGAGGCTCATGCTTCTCTCCGCGATCCATGTACAACTTATCACGCACCCCATTGAGAGCGAGAACCCCTAATCATGATCATGAGGAGGTTACCCCATTTGACTCTACCCTCCCTAGCAACGGGGCCAATTTGGTTGCTTAGGAGACCTGGCTGGAGTCACTCAGCACACCCTGGATTCAAACTTGTGACTCGAGGGGTGGAGAACTTTAGATTCTTTAATACGCCTCCTATGCCTCCTGAATCATATTTACAGGGTTGTTTGCTCTGGCAGGATGCTGTGTGCACATTTCCACCGTCCTCCCTGTTCCTCCCTGTAAACTTGTCATATAAAGTGACACTTGTTTAAGCAGTTAAACACTTGTTGTTTTGATATTCAGTGTATCATCTTGTCATCATTTGGTGTTGTTGAATAGATCCAGGTGTGCCTCGTAACTTCCTGTGACATGTTCATACAGTATGTGTCCTCTGAGAGCAACAAAACACATTTAAGCCATCAACACTCAAAGACCAATTAAGTGTGCACAATGACCTTTTGACCTTTCTGACATGCTGTCAGCAAAACGCAAACCAGATTAAGGACTCTTTAATGTGCTCAAGCAACTTCAAGTTGAGTCCTGTTAAAACAAATCCTGTGATGAATGGTAAAGTACATGGTCATGCAGTTCAGGTGTTTTTTTTGTTTTATTTGGGATCCCCTAATATGATGTTCCTCTTGTAAAGGACCCCTTCTTAAAATGTAGAGGCTACTCCATATTTTCATACATACAGACCTATTTATTTGAAAAATAATAAGGGTTATATTATAAAAACAACATGTTGGTTCAAAAGTTTAATAGTTGGCTTTTATTTGTAGTAAAGTAAAAAATAATTATAACTGGAAAATGTTATCTGGAATTTTTTTTACTATGTATTTAGTTAACAGCTTATTTTTTTCAATACAGTATGCATATATATACATATAGTATGCATATATATATATATATATATATATATATATATATATATATATATATATATATATGTTTTTTTTTGTCAAACAGTTAAAATGTTTGGCCTTCTGTTGTTTTACGGACCCCAGTATGAAAACCAAATGTCTAACTAAAGGTAATGGCATAGAATACATGATCTGTTCACCAATCCATCGTAATGGATAACACTAGTGCAAATGCATCCAATGATCCATCAAGAGAGATTATTAGTATTTGGGATATCAAAGGAATTTCGCTGCACAGAGATTCTGCGGTCAAAGAGAAGAACCTATTGATGGTAAATCCTCCCCTGATGATGATGATGATGATGATATTTTTCATCCTGTAGGTCTGGTGACTGGATTTTCCATAAGTCCACCCACCCTTGACAAAACCAAAGACCAGTTTGTGATAAACGCTAACGACACATTGACAATTACATGCAGGTAAGTTCAAGGTATTTTTTATAAAATGCAGTTTTGACTAATTTCTGATTGTATCACCTAAAAAAGTTGTAAAAAGCAGATAAACAACACACACCTGACTGTACGTTCTATATCATTGAGCTAAATCAGAGTTTTATTAGTGCTTGGCAACTGTAAACAGCCTACAATTAAGTTAACGGTCATGGGAAAACCTGGAAATTGGTTGTTTATACTATATATCATTTACCTTCTCTCGATAAACATGTTATGTTTGTGCCCGTTATTCCAGGAAGAAAAAACAGTGTAGTAATCCCAGGCTGATCTCATGAAATTTATATGAACATGACAACATTTTTGCAATTCAAAATGTACGTGCTTTATAACACATATGGCTGCAGTTTTCCAGTGAATGTCCAGTTGGGGGCGCCAAAAGCGAGTAAAATTGTGTCGTTTTCAGATGCGTTTTAAGGAGAATTTGAGATCATTTGTTTTTAAAACATACCTCCCTAACCTAAAACTTTTGCCTGAACCTAACCAATATAGTGTTTTAAAATAAAAATGAGTCGTCAAAAAAGACATCCTGACCAAATCAATGCCTCAATCTAACCAAGAGTGTTTTAAAATGCAGAAGTGAAATGAAAAAGCATTTTTTTTTTATATGAAGGAACCTTGTCATTTTGTGTTGCTTTAATGAATCTATCATGTCAAACATCAGCTTGAGTTCATGACTGGACTTGACCTGTGGTTGACTGACTCAAAGTTCAAAGCCCTATCAGTTGAGCTACCGCACAAGCTTCTCATTTTGGAATAAGTGTATATATGTGGGAGAGTTTGTAATAAAAGCATTACAATGCATTGATGAATTCGAAAGATGCATTTGAGTAAAAGTGTGTCAATTTCATCAAATAGCAGGTTCTGAGAAATAGACATAATCAGCCATTAAAGTCATGATTTGAGTGAAAGTGAATAAAACACACAGTTGTTGTAGTGCCTCTAGTGTTCATTTCACCTGGAAACTGCAGTATATTGTACCTGGAGACATGTATAACAAGTTTCGCAAAAATTTATATAGAGCCACGTTTTCACTTTGAGACCGGGTAATCCAGATATCACTTTATTTTCTGCATAGTCACAGAGTACAGATGCGAAGAAAACTCAGTGTGTGTCCTATTAAAGTCACACAGCAGCTCTACTCGCCTCTCTCACATACACACACACACACACACACACACACATCTATCATTATGAGGACTTTCCATAGACATAATGATTTTTATACTGTACAAACTATAGATTCTATCCCCTAAACCTAACCATCACAGAAAACTTTCTGCATTTTTACATTTTCAATAAAACATCGTTTAACATGTTTTTTAAGCGATTTGAATTATGGGGACACTAGAAATGTCCTCATAAATCACATTATAGCATAATACCCTTGTAATTACCAGTCTGAAACCTAAAAAATTGTCCTCATAAACCACATAAACATACACACACACACACACACGCACACACACACACGCACGCACGCACGCAACAGGCGATACTCTTTGGATACTTTGTTGGTTTTATATTATTTCTGTTAAGGGAATTGGAAAATTGGTGCAGTCTTCTAAATTGCAGGCTAGCAGCTACAAGTTTATTTACTCATGGTGGCTGCTGACTCCGCCTGTTTCTCATTACTTTGTACCTCATACAGGTTGCAGCACCTCCCACAGTCCCTCTTTTTGGGGCAGAAGTACCGTCCCCAGAGTAGCAGCCAAAAAGTCCTCTTAACGGCTAGTTAATGTGCGAAAACTACGAAAAGTACTAGTTCTGGGTAAAAGTATCTAAACAGACTTTAGTTCCTGCAGTGGGAAAGGGCCTATTGTGGAAAGGTTTTGATACCCTGTACATTACTTGATGGAAGAATGGTTTGTTCTGATTATAATAGTTGAAAATGTAGCTTTTTATTGAACATTGGTTTCTTTTATCATATTCCTGTTGCTGCCATTTCATAAAATTAATAAGCCCCTCACAAGGTTTTGTGTTACAGTGATTAATGCATCTCGAGGTTACATTATTTGTTAGGAACCGGTGCCCAATATGAAATTAGAAGTAAAAATGTCAGATTAACTAAGCACTAAAGAAGCAGATTGGACCATTTTTGATTGAATAAGCCTGTAAGCCTTTTCAAAAACAAGGGCAATGTTACATTTGGAAGGTTTGGTTTACTAATAAATCTGGTTTGAACATCTGGGAGACAATCCAGCATATTTAGCACTGATCCTTTTAAAATTTGTAGACATTTCTCTTCCAAGAATTCCTAGAGTAAACAATTTTTCAGTTACAATCATACCTTTCAGAGGAAAACACATTTTTGGTTTACCTCTTAGTGTTCAATAGGCAGTATTACCCAATTCCATGGCTGCTGTTCAAAATTCATTGAACTTCATCATTTTATTTGTCTGATCGAAGGAACACAAAGACAGGGAGTTCAAGATGTGTTAAGATTCTGTCTCGCAAGCAATGTGTGGGTATGAATGCTGTAACACAGTGGATTTAAACTCCGTGAGGCATCAAGTGGGGGTGCAAGAAGATTACAGAGATTTTGATTCATCCCACTGACTCAAGTCTTCTGAATCTGTTTGTCAGATTGTTCAGGTTGTGTTTAGACATGTGGAAGATTTCGTTTTACAGCAGTATAATGTTTGTATTGTGAAATGAGTGAGTTACTAAATCATTGATTTAACTGATTTGTTAAAAAAAAGAGTTATTCACGGCTGAAACAGTGGAAGTTGGCAGGAATGATTGTATTCAGAGCTATCTATGCCTGACTGTTTCCCTAAGACACATACATTTATAAGACAATGACTGTCTGAATGCCCACCTGTGGCTATGCTAGTGGACAAAATGATGGAAGTATGATAAACTGTACATTCACGTGCATCAAGCTAAATAAGGAAACATGTCCACTGTATGTTTTATGTTCCGAGGGGCTAGCAAATTACTGTTTAAATCCTTTGAAACACTTACAAACCAGACACCCGACTTTGATGCCCAAAGATAAGCCGATTGAGTCAGGATTGACAAATCAAAAACCATTAATGACCAGTCAAGCCATTGAGTATTTGTTTTCACTCAAGAGTTTACACTTTCACATTCTTAGACCAATGTAGGCTACACTTTAGCCTACACTTTAGCACTTTAAAATAATGTTCTGACCCACTCCACCAGAGGACAGCGGATTCTGGACTGGAGCTGGCCTGAAGAGTCTTTGAGTAAAATTGAGTTGACCGATCGTCAGGATCAGCAGCTGCCCGTTGACGGCCCGGGCCACAGAGCAGTCATTGTGAGGGAGTGCCAAGGGGAGCCAGGGAGACCTTATTGCAAGACCTTAATACTGACCAACACCCAGGCCAATGACTCAGGGTACTACCGCTGCTTCTACCAGGACATCAAAGCAATCATCGATGGAACCACGGCGACCAGCATATACGTCTTTGTGCGAGGTGAGAACTTTAAAGTCAAACATCATCAAATAAATGTTTCTGTATGTTCAGTTTTTTATGAGGCCATTATGCATTCTTTAGTATTTGTTATCACAACTCACACAACTAAATTATGTAATCAGCTTTAATCAGTTCATACTTTCCTTTACTTTAACATTTAATGTGGTGTAACCGTCCTGGAAAAAGTTAAATACATAAATACAAGTTTTGAAAAATAGATGGATGGATGGATGGATGGATGGATGGATAGATAGATAGATAGATAGATAGATAGATAGATAGATAGATAGATAGATAGATAGATAGATAACAAATCAGATAGATAGATAACAAATCAGATAGATAGATAGATAGACAGACAGACAGATAGACAGACAGATAGATCGAAAGACAAACAGACAGGCAGACAGATAGACAGACAAACAGACAGACAGATAGATAGACAGACAGACAGATAGATAGACAGACAGATAGATAGACAGACAGATAGATAGATAGACAGACAGACAGAGAGATAGATAGATAGATAGATGGACAGACAGACAGATGGACAGACAGATAGACTGACTGACAGACAGACAGACAGATAGCGAGATAGATAGATAGACAGATAGACTGGCTGACAGACAGACAGACAGACAGACAGATAGACAGACAAACAGACAGACAGACAGATAGACAGACATATAGATAGATAGATAGATAGATAGATAGATAGATAGATAGATAGATAGATAGATAGATAGATAGATAGATAGATAGATAGATTTATGTACTTATAGATTTGGAGAACTGAATACCGATGTTTCGTCCCTTTTTCAATTTGTGGTTCCTTCCTGAGGCAAACCGCATCACAAATCCCATTTTTATTTGACTCCTTTCAAAGAATGCTTGGCTTGGGGTATCTGTGTCTAATGTTTCTCTTTTCTTTGGGGAGCAGACAAGGACTTCATAAACATTTCATTCAAAACATCACCCCTCTTCTGAAGATCAAAGAAGATTATATCTACACGGACACGCTTGCAACGTGTTTGTTTTGCCCCTGACACGGCTCGCGATTAGGAAAGAGCTTTTATAATGAATAAACTTAAGATAAGGAAGTAATAAAGAGACACAACATGCAGCCAAATGCTGAAATAACCATAACAGGGAAAGTGCCATTTGTTGCACCCCCTGCCAGCATTCTCCTTTTTCTTTTTCCATCATATTTAAGGAAAAAATAAAAAACATTTTATTTGGATGGTTTGAGCACATTATCATCCCACTAATGTGAGTGGGTGTTAACTGTAGTTTAATGTATTCCTCATTGACATTACCTTTGGAAGTCAAGCCTGGATTCATATCACTTACTAAATGGGCATTTTCATCCAATTCTTCAATTCAACACATTGAATCATACACCTTTACAGTTTTCTGGGAAAAGTTTTTTGAATCCAGGCCTTTACTTTAATGCTGCCTTTATGTGATTTTTGGAGCATCAAAATTTTGCCACCCATTCACTTGCATTGTATGGACCTTCAGAGCAGAAAGATTCTTCTAAAAATCTTCATTTGTGTTCTGTTGAAGAAAAAAAACCTACTCGCTGGTTCTCCGATACACCGTCGCATGGTCCTCGATCACTTCTCCACTCTCTCAGGCGGACGACAGGCGCTTCTCCCCGGGAGGACCGGAGTCAGACTCACGACCCCCGGCGGTCAGAACGCCCCTCCGCGTTCTCGCCGACTTGTGGGAACACTTCTCCGCCCCTGGCAGCGGCCCTACCGCTCCAGGCGGTCGGGGAGACACTTCCCTCCTCCCCTCGCGGACGGTGGTCTTCCTTCGACCCCTCAGTGTTTCTGGGGGAAGGCAGGGCTCTCCTCCGCCCCTGGCAGCGGCTCCATCGCTCCAGGCGGTTGGGAATCCAGTCCCCACTCGTCTCGTGGACGGCGGCCGTTCACCGCGTCCGGGCGGACGGTCTACTCCCTCCCCCGTTGGATGGCAGCGGCGCTCCCCTGGGTGGACGGCAGTGTCGAGGACTCCGCGACAGGCATCCCTCCTCCTTCCCGGGTTTCGGCACCAGTGTAACGTAATTTAGATGGAAAGGAGGAGGTGAGAACCGGCTTGTCAATATAAATAATATTTTAATGTTAAACTTAAAAAAAAGGCAAACACACACGACGGACATGTCCGTAAACGATCTCTCTCTCCTCGCACCAAGTGTGCCATCGGCCTTTATCCCTCTCGGAGGCTTAATTAGCCCGATAAGGGACCAGGTGTGTATAATCACAACCCAGCCCCGCCCTCCACCCTGCCACAAATATGTTTAGATTTTTTTGTGATTTGCCAACATAGCGGCTTTTGGGGGCAAAATGGCAGACTCTGCTAAAGTTGTTGACTTAAATTTGGAGAAATCATTTGATACTCTTTGCTTTTAGGAGCAAAAAATAGAGAGCAGGCTTCACACTTAAGTAGCCTAACTATACGCTATATTCCAAGCCTTCTGAAGCCGTACGATAGCTTTGTGTGAGGAACACACTGAAATTTAAGTAATTATTTACAGATAATCTTCCCTTTGCCACCATGATGCCATCACTGATGCGAAACGACCATGGCTGGACTCGTAATCTGGCATTCCGGGCATTTTCCCGGTGGGCCGACGCACTTTGGGGCCAATCAGGGATAGACTGGCCATCGGGAGAACCGAGCGGGCCAGTGATTCAGCCGCAAAATGGGACTAATGGGTCGCAATAAGCTAAAATGTGCCACCGCGTTATGCAGCACGGATCCAAAAAAAGGCGCCGTGATGTGCAGAAAAGGACTGCGAACACAACCCCCACCCTCCACCCCTCACTCAAAAACGTTTGTGCCGGTTGCTATGTAAAATCCAGGCCGAATTCTCTTCCCTGTCTAGCCCTGAAAAGTACATTGGTTTTCGTGTGTGATAACGGAATGTGATGTGGCATTTTTTAATTTTAGATCCAAATGGCTTAAATTTGGAAAATGTAAGGACTTACATTGTTTGTTACTCAAAACTACTATGTGGGTTAAAAGTACAGCACACAAAACATATGACTACTTTAGTGCTTTGTGATGTTTTTATTTTTGGAGCTTGCCAGATGTGGTCAGTCTGAACTTTAGTTGCAAGGAATGAGCTGAGTAAAGCTTCTTCAAAAAAGCCATACTCCAAAAAATAAATAAAAGCATACTGTTTTGGATGGACATGAGGGTGAGTCAATAATGACATAATTTTCATGTTTGGGTAAACAGTTGCTTTAAGAATTCAGATGTGTTCTGTTTAACTTTGCAACACAATCCAGCTCTGTATTTGTAACCAATTGGTTTTCAACCAACTGATCAAAGACTTGCCCACATCAGACAGCTTGCCTGGTGTTGCTCTCATTCCTTGACAGTGTTTTAAGAGCATGGATGAAATAGGCCTGGGGAGAGTCAGGTACAAACACCCGCTGACTTGCTCACTAGTGTGAAATGCCGGCTGATTCCTCCTGACACGATACCGATACCAAAACCAGCTGAAATCACAGCTATAAATTAGCAGGGAGCGTAAAGCAAAATGACACCGGGCTGCATGTGGCTTCAGTTAACTGCTCGCAGGTCCCCATACCTCTAGAAGCTGTCAGCATTGAGCGCTCTGTTATGGCTACATGTCATGCCCCAAAGCGCCTCCCATCTAGTGTTATTAAAACTAGAATGAAAACTAAATAAAAACATTTAGTTTTCTCTGGGAAGAACACCAGAGGAGTATTGTAATGTAGTACAAATGCTTTGTGATTTACTCATGTATAAATATTTCTGATGACTTTCACTTTTACTTCAGTACATTTAGAAATGTTTTTTTTTTAATTTCATTTATTGGTTATATTTGACTGAAAACAGCAAAAAAACTAACAAAAAACAACAACTGTAAATGTAAACTGCATGCAGCTTGGTGAAAGTGATCTCAGATTCGCGAACGAATGGATTAAATCGAATCTTTTGACCTGGAATGATTATCCGGAAGACCTCCAGAGGTCACCACATTATTTATGTGCCCTTCAAATGGAGTCGGATGTACAGTGGCATGCAAAAGTTTGGGCACCCCTGGCCAACATTTCTGTTGCTGTGAATAGTTAATTGAGCAGAAGGTGAATTGATCTCCAAAAGGCATGAAGCAAGATAAGTGTATTATTTTTGTTTTGCACAATTTTAGAGTGATAAAAGGAAAGGAGCACCATGCAAATGTTTGGGCACCCCAAGAGGTTTCTTCTTCTTCTTCTTGTTTTACGGCGACATATAAGTGCATTACCACCACCTATAACCCAAATGGACCCCCCAAGAGATTTGAGCTCTAAGATAACTTTTACCAAGGTCTCAGACCTTAATTAGATTCACAATCATCGTTTGATGCCCTCAAAGCAGGAGAAGGCTATTAGAAGATAGCAAAAAGTTTTCATGCAGCTGTTTCCTCAGTTTGTAATGTAATTAAGAAATGGCAGTAACAGGAATAGTGGAGTTCACATTGAGGTCTGGAAGACCAAGACAACTTTCAGAGAGAACTGCTCGTAGGATTGCTAGAAAGGCAAATCAAAACCCCTGTTTGACTGCAAAAGACCTTAAGGAAGATTTAGCTGACTCTGGAGTAGTGGTGCACTGTCCTACTGTGCAGCGACACCTGCACAAATATGACCTTCATGGAAGAGTCATGAGAAGAAAACCTTTCCTGCGTCCTCGCCACAAAATTCAGCTTCAGAAGTTTGCAAATGAACATCTAAACAAGCCTGAGGAATTTTGGAAACAAGTCCTGAGCAAAGGTATGCTTGGAGAATAAAGGGTGCAGAATTTCATGAAAAGAACACCTCTCCAACTGTTCAGCACAGGGGGTGGATCGATCATGCTTTGGGCTTGTGTTGATGCCAGTGGCACAGGGGAACATTTCACTGGTAGAAGGAAGAATGGATTAAATTAAATACCAGCAAATTCCAGAAGCAAACATCACACCATCTGTAAAAAAGATGAAACAAGGATGGCTTCAACTACGGTATAATGATCCTAAACACACCTCAAAATCCACAATGGACAACCTCAAGAGGCGCAAGCTGAAGGTTTTGCCATGGCCCTCACAGTCCCCTAACCTAAACAACGAAAATCTGTGGATAGACCTCAAAAGAGCATTGCATGCAAGACGGCCCAAGAAGGAGTGTCAACATAAAAGATGATAGGGCGTAAAGATTTTGCTAAATTATTTAAACTTCTGTCATTTATTTCAGTAATAATAATTTGCTTTAATTGAACTTGACGGTCAATTACCCTTCATGGTTTGTTTTAAGCAAATTAATTAATAATATGTTAGATACCATGCATTAATAAATCATATATGTATGTCATTTATAATTTTTTTTTCAGTATTTTATTTCATTTGTGTTTTTGATTTGTGCTTCATTCAAATTACTGCATTTTCGTCTTGTTTTTAGTTACTGTTGCCATTGTAGAAATTCACTATTCACAGTCAGCTGGTCATGTGATCATAAAATGGCTGCCCCCACGAGGAGACCCTCTCCATGTAGAATAAAACAGCTTTTATAAGGTGACTGATATACAGTAACTGGAGTCTTCATATCATGTGATTGGTCATGATTTTATACTTATGTTTCAAAATTACAATACATTTATTTAGGAGTTAAACTTTTTAAACAACAAACAAAATGACTAAGTGCACCTTCAAGCATAAAGGTTCCGCTAGATCGTGAACAACATTAGACGCCTTGAGAAATTTAACAACGTTACACATATAAAGATATTAGTTAACTTTGGCAGCCCTACAATACTAAATATATATATATATATATATCATACCTGTCACTGTTATTTCTCCCGAGAAACTCCCATAATTTGTATGGCCCAAACCTTGTTATATGAATAATCGCATCAATATATTATTCCAAGGTTGTCCAGTTGCCAGATCTTGTATGAAATGCATCCTACTCACACAATCGACATCATACAAATTTCAACCTATTTGTGACCTCAACCTGGCAACCTACAACCCAGTTGCGCTGTTGATATCTGTGCAGGTAGTAGACGCTGGAAGTTGAATCAAACATCACTGGTAGATGAGAGGAGAAGACTCAGGTGGTGCTCCGGTGAAAAAAAATATATACATGTACATTTAACAACAACTGGACGGAAGAATTTAATTTAATATCTCAAAACCATATTGACAATGGCAACGCCTTTTGCAATGTGTGTCGCACTGATTTTAATATCGGACATGGTGGAAAAAATGATGTTACTCAGCACATTAAATCAAAACGGCACAATTTGTATGTATTTAGCCTGCCTCTGCCAATCCATGTATATATATATATAAAACAAATGGATGTGGTCTAAAACTACAAAACATTGAAAGACTAAAATAAACCCAAACTAACAGTCACTGAGTGTAAAACTAGCAAAAATGAAACAAAATTGTAAGGACATGAAATTGAAAATAAATAAAAAAATATTTCACTATAATAACCCTGCTCCCATCCTCTTTGGAAGGCGCCCTGAAGCAAGTAATTCACCCCCTGAAGATGATTTATTGTGAATCACCATAATTTGAGGATTTGTATATTTTTTCTATTATGTCTGTTTATGCAGACCACCGCGGGGCAAAAACATAAAACTCGGGATCCGGAACTTTTGTTTGGGCGCCGACAGCTTGGAGTGATTGCTTTGAGTCATGTGAAGAAAAATCACACTTCTTAGAATCATGGCGGCTTTAAACAAGCAGGTGATATTCAAATACAGGCTTAGAAGCAGTGCCCTTGGAAAGCGAAAGCTGCAGAGGTTTGCTTTAGCAGTCCCGCACACATGGATTCTGACCAAGACAAAAGCCCACTATTAAGTGGTTTTAGGAATGACAGAGACTGTTGATAGAGCTGTATAGTAAAAGTCACCCCTCTTAAATATTTCAGATGATCCACTAACTAATCCATCTAAAGACTGCTTATTTTCAGGCAAAGTGGAATGTTGTGTTTTATAATCGCATGATTTGCAAGGAAGATTCTGTGTTAAATACCTCTGAGTTAAAAACATAAGCTCTATTGACATTAGACAGCTTCTGTGGCATGCTGTCAGTTCCCAGAGGAACTTTTGATGCACTTTTGATAAATCAAAACTCAACTTATGTCTCATTTATTTTTAAACAGACCCAAACCAGCCATTTATCAGGAGAAATGAGAACGGCATAGAGACCATCTTCGTAACAGGCGCTGAAACACACATCAAAGTGCCTTGTCTGGTGTCAGATCCTGACCTGAATGTCACACTCTTCTTGGTAGGTCCAACAGCATCACACATGATCCCTCTGTTTCTGCAGAATAGATTATTCTAGGGATATAACCCATTATTATTGCAGTTATGCACTGTATAAGTGTAACGTTCAGCACTTTGCCCTCATGTGACAAATAGCCTCTGATTCAAAGGAAATGAAATATTTCAGCAATGTGCAGGGCTGGACTGGGAAGAGAAATCGGCCTGGGATTTTACATAGCAACTGGCCCAAAAGTGGCCCATTCGGCCAGTTTCATGGCCAACACATTGGCCCGCTCTGTTCTTCTGATGGCCAGTCCGCCACTGATGTGACAGTCCGGCCCAGGCCCCGGGAAAATGCCCGGTATGCCAGATTACCAGTCCAGCCCTGGCAATGTGATCATACCCCAGTTAGACT
Organism: Xyrauchen texanus; assembly: GCF_025860055.1. Classification (NCBI taxonomy): domain Eukaryota; kingdom Metazoa; phylum Chordata; class Actinopteri; order Cypriniformes; family Catostomidae; genus Xyrauchen; species Xyrauchen texanus. Next base: position 6,704,155 of record NC_068298.1, on the reverse strand, counting down.
TAATTTATGGCCTCTGTGGACATTTTGCTCAGGCATGGCGTTAACACTTATTTTCTTATGATACAATAACAAGACTAATATTGCCAATACTGATATCAATACAGATACCTGTATTAAATGGAATGTTTGTGTGATTTAAAATAGGATAAAATAGGAAATTGTAGCCATTTAACATAAAAAAGCCACAGTCAAACTACATTAAATAATCCTCCACTGCAAATGATCAGACTCCTTTTTATTTACAATAACTCTCCAAACCCAAACAAATTGGAAGTTTGTGACTGTATGTATGCAAATATAAAAATGTAATAAAGCTAAGACTATTTCGAGAAATATTACCTAAATAATAATAATATCAATAATAATAATAATAATAATATGTTTAGTTTATATAGCGCCTTTCCGGAGCTCAAGGACGCTTTACATTAGTAACACAATAATACATAAACAATGAACAGTCACAAAAACACAGTTCAGATAGTACAGATCATTGAGAGTGAATGCATAACACATTAAGATAAATAACACTGAGAAAACAAAAAAGATTAAACTCAGAGATAGAAGAGATGCTGCGAAGAGTCAGAGGGAGTCAATTCCATATATTGGGAGCTACAATGCTGAATGACCAGCCACCAATAGTAGAGAGGCGAGATCTGAGTCCGGACCCAGAAGACCTGAGCGAGAAGATCGGGTTGTAGGGGAGAAGCAATTCACTAAGATAGCGAGGTGTCAGACCATGAAATTATTTAAATGTAAGCAGGATAATAGCAATAGAGTTAGCAGGTAAACCAATGAAGAGGGCATTGCAGTAGTCAAGGCATGAGGTTATAAATGCATGAACCAGTGTTTCGGCACCTTTGAGACTAATAAAGAGACTAAGGCAAGCAATGCGAGGTGAAAGAAGGCACTTTTAGAGAGTTAATATGACTTAATATGCCAAAGGCAAAGACTGTTTCACAAGTAACTTAATCGATTTTTTTTAATCATGTCTGGATATTTGTACTGGCAAAGGTGATCTTAAAAATATTGAAAATAATGTTTTGCAGTATTACGGCTGTCTTTTTATTTTTCAACATTCAGATTAGTACATTGATATTAGTTTCCCCCCTCATATGTTCATTGTCTGCCCTTGATTATACAGTTAGAGCAAACTCCTACGCTTCTGGAAGGCGATGAGATCACCTGGAATAACAAAAGAGGCTTTTCCGTTCCCAGACTCATCTTTGAAAACAGTTCCATATTCTTCGGGTTCTTCTGCTCCACAGTGTCCCAAAACAGCGAGTCCAGATCACTTGTGTATTTTGTGCAGGCCACAGGTAAGTTCTTCTTCAGTTTTCATTTGAATCAGATTCTACCACTTTCTGAATTTTGTTTGATATACTTTCAGAAACTCTATTAGATTTGGTCCTGGTAATTGAATAAAAGTCCTTCCTGTGGGCTGGATCTGGAATTGGCCATAATGTTTTTTTAATCTAAAGTGTGGGACATACAAAACATTTGCCAATGTCAATAGCCTTTTCTTCTCTGAGGGAAAATTAAAAACTTTGCTTCATTGAGATGATGCTTTAGAGAGTCGATAGAGCATGACAGTCAATGCCAGCAGGCCTCTCGAACTGTTAATGCATTAGCATATCTAAGACAATTCACTTAATGGCATTGTTTGGCTCAGTTACTGTGTTTGGGCTTGGATTCAAACTAACACATTTCCAACTACTGAAATAGCCTCAGTTGGGTTTATTTAGATTCATGAGGTTACTAGTGATTCATCTGAACACACAGAAAAGACCACAGTGAAAACCATGTATTTAAAACACATCAATCAATGCCAGCTCTTCTATTTTCGCAACATTAAAAAATTTACTGACAACTGTGGTTATAAGTGGTGTTTGATATGACAAGTATCACTAGTGCTTTTGTTCATACTTAGGGTTAGGATGAATGCAAAAATTCTGCATATAACTCATCCCACACCGTTTACACTACAGAAGAGAATGACACCTCAAATTGTGTGACTTGTTGAGGAAAGTTGAACTCTTACTAGGCCAGGTGTATTCAATTAAAGCTTTAAGAGGTCCAGACTCTACATTTCCTTCCCAGCAAAGGTCCGGAAAATAATAACGTGCACGGTGTCAGTATTTACTCTGGCTTTGAAATAGTTTTTAAATTGTTTTTTTTTTTTTTATAGTAATTATAACTTTCCTCATTGGCAGCAATTTTGTAACTTTGTAAAAGAAAAGAAAATAATAAATAGAGAGACAAAATAGTCTCTTCAAAGCAGAGATGAGGACACTGGCCCAGAGACAAAGTGGGGTGTGAGGGATTTGCCCGGATCTACCAAAAGATTAGGGTAATATATATATTTTCTGTTACATAATTATGCCTCACAAAATTTGTATAGAAACACCGGACACGAGCAACCCGACAGCAAAGTTGTTGTGGGGGCTCTCATAGGCGTAGATTAACTGTTTGAGTTTAGAGGGATGGATGCCAGTTGGCGCTGTCGTGCGCAGGGTTAATGCGCAAGTTTTTCTTTTTTTGTTTGTTTGGTTCGGGGGAAGTTTGGGGTTTGATTGTTGCACTAATGGGGAATGTGGTCTTTATAATTTTATTTTTGAAACACAGTCTATTTTTCTAATATGTCAAAATGTCAAATGTTAATATGAGTGGATTGTCTCTCTATATGTAGAATGTGAATGGGTTTGGGCACCCCATAAAAAGAAGGAAGGTTATTTATTTTCTTAAGCGTAAGAAATATGATAAAGTGTTTCTTCAAGAAATGCATCTTTCCCAGCAGGAAGCTGAAAAATTTGGGAAGATATGGGGTGGACATGTATTCTTTAGTGCTGGTTCAAATTAGAGCAGGAGAGTCATTACACTGATAAGTAAACATCTACAATTCAAATTTCTCAAACAGACTAAAGATCAATTAGGAAGAGTCTTTATTGATTTAGCAGAAATTTAGGGGCAAAGTTTTATTTTAGCTAATATTTACACACCTAACTCTGATGATCAGGGCTTTTTTATAGATCTTGAATGGATGTTGCAAGCCGCTGGCACCCGTCATGATATAATATTGGGAGGAGACATTAATCTTTTGATGGACTCAGTCCTTGATCATAGTGAAGCAAAAGTGTGCAAGGCCCCTAGAGCAACATTGAACTCTTGGTCTTACAGATATTGGAGACTTTTAAACCCATCTGGGAGGGATTATACATTTTTTCATCAGTCCATTAAGATTTATTCTAGAATAGATTTTTTTCCTTGATATCTAAGTCCCTCATTGCATCTGTTGTTGATTGCTCAATTGGAAACATCTTTTGGAAATGTCTCAGATCATGCTCTGGTGAGTTTAGAGGTGTTGCTACATATGGAGAAAAATAAATAATATAGTTGGTGCTTCAATGTATCCATTTAGCAAAATACTAATTTCCAACAAATGTTAAAGACTGAAATAAATGTTTATATGGAGACCAACTGGTTCTCAGTATCTTCTGTAGGTGTGGCTTGGGAGGCACTTAAGGCAGTTCTTAGGGGTCTGATCATACAGTATGCCTCATTTATCAAAAAATCCAAAGCACGAGAATTCGTGGAGTTTTAAGGGAATATTAAAAATGCAGAGGCACAGCTGGAGCACCGAATGTTGTCTGATGGCCTCAGAGAATTGACCCGACTGAAATACAGATATGATACTATTTTGTCACGGAAGGTGGAGCTTTGGCTATTCATGGCAAGACAGTCATACTTTAACAATCATACTTTGAGTCGGGGGACAAAGCAGGGAAACGTGGCTAGATATATAAAGCAGAGAGAATCTTCTTTTACCATTCCCTCTGAAATCTGCTGGTGGTCAAATATTTACCTCGGCCACTGATGTTAATAATTTTTTAAAGAATTCTTGAGCTTTAATGTTCTTCATATTTGTTTGCCAATGAAGATATTAGAAACTTAGTGGAACCATTAGAACTCCCTAAACTGATGAAAAAATTATCTTGGTTCTGAGATAACCTTGGAGGAGCTTGGCGATGTAATCAAGGCCTTGCCTACAGGCCAGATGGCTTTGCCGCTGAGTGTTTTAGATCTTATTCAACAGAACTGGCTCATTAAATCATTAAGAACAGAATCATTAAATAATGGAAAGCTTCCGCCAACCATGACACAAGCCTGGATCAGTCTGATTATTAAAAAAGACAAAGATCCAAGTGAGTGTAAGAGTTACCGTCCAATTTCCCTGATCCAGCTAGACGTTCAAATTCTGACTAAAATGTTGGTTAACCGATTAGTTAACGTTCTGACATCTCTTATACATACAGATCAGGTGGGGTTCATCCGGGGCCGCAGTTTTTCTGATAACATCAAGTGTCTAATCAATATCATGTGGTCATGTGGTCAGTGGCGAATGATCAGACTCCGGTCGCTGCCATCTCACTTGATGCCGAAAAGCTGTTTGATATGGTTGAAAGGCGTTTGATATGGGATTATCATTTTAAGATTTTGCTAATATATGGGTTCGGGAAGACTTTTATTGGATGGATTAAGTTGCTTTATGGACACTTGGTAGCGGCTGTACAAACAAATTTATTAATTGCAGATTATTTTACTCTGGATAGGGGCACCATTATTGTTGTGTCTTGCCCTGGAACCATTAGCAGCAGCAATAAGAAAAGAAGCTGATTTTCGAGAGGTGATGGCGGGAGGTATGACGCATAAGCTTTTACTTTACACAAATTATATTTTATTATTCGTCTCCATCCCCACTCGATCTATGCTTTGCCTCCACAGAATTATTAATTCCTTTTCTCAGGAAAGGAAGCTCTCAGGATACAGAGTCAATTGATCTAAATCCAAAGCTTTGGCTCTGACAGCGTACTGCCCCGTAATGGCTTTTCAGCTGGCGCTTTCCAGTGGCCCAAACAGGGCATTAAATATTTGGGCATATTATTCCCAGCAAATTTATGTGATTTAGTTAGAGTTAATTTTGACCCCTTAATAAAAAAGGTTTTCGAGCATGTGGGCAGGTGGGCTTCATTACATGTATCTATGATTGGGATGGTTAATGTTATTAAAATGAATTGTATTCCAAAATTCAGCTACCTGCTACAGTATCTCCCTACAGTCCTCCGCTCTTATTTCATGTAATTCGATAGCATAGCAAAGTCCCTCATTTGGAATGGTAAGTATCCCATATTACATTTCAATAAGTTACATAGGCCGGTTGGCAAAGGTGGGCTAGGCCTACCCAAGAATTTTATTTATTATTATGATTGTGGTCTCAGACATTTAGCTCATTGGTCACTTCCACCTGAGAGAGCCCATCCCTGGTTTAGTATCGAACAGGAAGTTCTTGCCCCTATTTTGCCATTGCAAATCTTTTTATTAAACTAACTGGAGAAGTTAAATCACACCCCATTATCTCGCATTTGCATGTGGTATGGACAAAAGTGGACAGAGTGTTTAATTCTGACATTTATTTAAACATTACCTTGAGCATATGGCTAAACCCAAAATTACATATTAAACGTACAGATTTTGAGGGAGGTTAATATGCTCAGTGACCTATATGAGAGTGTTGAGATCATTGAAAATATGATACAACATTTCAGAATTCCCAGATCTCAGTTCTTCAGGTATTTACAGTTGCGCAACCTGCCAAAAATGATTTTCTAACACATCCGAAAATAACAGAATGCTAGGTACAGTGTGTCCACGGCTTGGAAAGCGCTGGCACTCACCGTCCATGTTTGCAACACCCAACAGGATTTAAGTTTTATGAGCTCAAGCTGTATCCAGAAGACTCGCCCATGGAGCTTATGCAGGGGGAGATACTGGTGCTCAACTGCACTGCGCTGGTGGAGTTCAACACTGGTGTGGAATTCAAGTGGGACTATCCGGGCCAAAAGGTAATTACCTGGCCAGACTGCATACTGTGGTAAACTGCATAATGAACTCTTTCAGCTTGAACTGCAAGAGAGAGCACAATCTGTCTAATGCAGGATAAAATGATCTTCATGTTATTAACTGATGGCGTAGCAAAGAAGGTATTGGCCTGTGAATAAATGGCCAGTGGCTTTAGTGTGACTGCATTATGAAGTAATACATCTGTGCTAACTGTAACCCGCACAAGAAGAGACAGTCACAATGTAAGTCAAACTGCGTTTTATTGCAGGCAGGCAAAAGTACAATCAAGGGGCAAATCCAGTGACGAGTAGTCAAGGGGAGCGAGAGGTCGAAGCCGGGGTAAACAGGATCAGCGAGACGGGACTAGAGGGAGCAAAAGACAGGGGAACAAGGGGAGCTGGCAAGCTAAGGGGTAAACGAGAGGAGTTTCAGAACTAGACGAGACTAGCGGGGGGCAAAGACACGGGAAACTAAATACAATAACCAGCCCGTGAGACGAAAGGGTAGTGATATATATAGGGGCAAGTGCAGGTGTAAACCATGACAGGTGATGAGACGAGTGCAGGTGAAACTAATGTGCAGGAGTGCAGATGACGCGAGTGCAGGTTGTCATAATGTTCTGGGAGATTGGAAACGCGTGAGAAACTCGAGGAAGGGAGATTGCCTACGAGCATGTGAGCGAGTAGGAGCAAAGTGGGCGTGAGGGCTCGAGCGAGCAAAAAGAGCGTGCGAGCTCGAGGGGGCGGAACGAGCGTGGAAGCTCGAGGGGGCGGAGCGAGGGAGCGGGGTTCGTGACACTAACATATGCAAACCGTCAGATTAATTATTCTCCTACACTCCTTGGCTTGTCAGATCTATGACCACTCATAAATCTATCTAATCATTATTTTTGCTCTCCATATTCCAGTATTTTATTTTTACATCAGCTTTGATTCCGGCCACACAAATCTTGCTAGGTTATCCTGTTGTGTGCAATTCTATGCCTAACAAATTTAGTTTGATAACAAAAAGTGTTTGGGTGAATCTCAAGAAAACATGTCTGGATCTGCAAATGTGTAATATTTAAAGGGATAGAATGATAGAATGCTTTTTTGCCCTGTGCGGACAGGACAATAGGGTGGCGAGTTTACAACCCGTGCGGAACATCCTGGATAAAGCCACGGAAGTTTCCAGCATTCTGACCATCCGAGACGTTCACGTGAAAGACAGCGGCTTTTACACCTGCTTTGCTGGCAGCATGGAAATAAAACGAGAGCTGACTATTTTGGTCATAGTTCACGGTAGGTGCGAAATTTACAGACCAGTACCGTTTATGCCTCTATACAGCTAGATACCTAAATATCTTTTAATAGTTATAATAGTTGCTGTTTATTAACAGGTCTTTTTATTTTACAGAGAAACCTTTCATTAGTTTGGACTACAGAAATGGATCAGTTATAGAGGCTAGAGATGGACAAAAATCTGTCCGACTGTCTTTGAAAGTGTCGGCATACCCCTTACCAGAAACACAATGGTAAGTCAAATTATAAGGGTGGTTCTCACGAAATATGTCAAGTCTTATATGGTCCTATTTTATTTACAAATCAAAAGAAACTAATAAAAAATGATATTTCTCTTATAGAAAATTAAGCCTTAATTTGGGGCCATGGAGAATTTTTATTATAGGACATTATTTTCATGACAGTTATGCATATTTTACCCCCCAATTGTCATGACCACAATGCAAAAAAAATAAAAATAATAATAATTATCATTATGATAAAGTCATTATAATATGATTACTACTGCAACATGACAAATACTATAATATTTAAATTCACAGTAGTGCTCCATTGGTACTGCCTTTCATTTTCATTGATTATAATAGAAAAAAATATATAAAGTTTACAACAGCATAAATGTAACGGTTACACATAAAAAAAGTATCTGTGTCCCATTAATGAGAATCATTATTGAAAACAATGGGAATTGTAAAAGCAAAACATCCGGTTGCATTACAGTAATGATAATTGGGGGGTTAAAGTTTCTTACTGTCTGTGTCCAGAAAGTTATGTCACAATGCAAGTTTTCCTAAATGTAGGCTCATATTCTTTATGCAAAGTATAATTCTCTAATTGTTCTTTAATGATTAGGGGTATAATATTACCAGGACATTTTCTTGATAGGTTTCGTGAGAATCACTCATGAGCTTTTCAGCTTTTGAACTTGTGCATATATTTGCAATGTGTTCAGAATGTACTTTGCATATGTTTCCATAATCAACATTTTTGTAAAATGAGCACTAAACTGTTTACAGTAATTGATCATTGTCGTAACCGAATTTCTCGCATAGCTGTACTAGTTGCATATTTCTCGAATCACTCCGTGCCCTCTTTATTCTCACATAATCAAATAATGTAAACTCAAATCAATATTTCATGCCCATTTATTTCTTTATTTGATAAGTAGCCATTTAATAAGTGGCTCTGCTTTGTGTTGGGGTTCTAATCACCATGTCTAGATTTATTTAGCAATAATGGGTGCGTTCCATTCAGAAGTGATCATCCCAATGCCCTAGTCCCTTTGTAGACTTTACCATCCAGTTGAATGCTGAAAAGAGTAGGGGTCAAAAGTAACGGTCATTCGGAACTCATATTTTAAGTCCTTTTTATTGGAAATTCTGTTTGGAATGAGTTTACAGCATGGCGATAAGGATTGTTCTCCCTTCGGAATGCCCTCTGAAGGCATTAGAAGACAGAAGCATCCTCAGTGCTGGGTGGATTATTTCAGAATTGCAATCCAGGACTGATTACCAATTTCATGACTAAACATTTGAGTTAGAGCATTACCTCTGCTCTAACTCAAATTTATTTGATATCAATTAAGCCTTGGAGAGGGCAGACGGTGGCAGACGGTGGTGCGATGAGAGAGAGATAGTTTACGGACATGTCCGTCATGTAAGGGGGTTCAGATGGGCAAGGAGGAGGCGAGAACCGGCTTGTCAATATAAATAATAATTTAATGAAAACTTAAACCAAAACACACAAAACATAAACACACACATGATGGACATGTCCGTAAACTATCTCTCTCTCATTGCACCACCGTCTGCCATCGGCCTTTATCCCTCTCCAAGGCTTAATTAGCCTGATAAGGGACCGGGTGTGTATGATCACGACCCGACCCGGCCCCGCCCTCCGCCCTGCCACATGCTGTCTTCCTGGTTTGAATTTTTTTCAAAACAAAAAAAGTAATTGTAATCTGACTGTTCAGTATCCCTTACTTTCATGGCAATATGTATGTGTGCAGGTATAAGAATGGGAAACTGATCACCAAACGTCCAGAGTTCAGCAGGTTTAAGGTCCAGCAACAGGCACTGGAGATCAGGGACGTGTGTAAGCAGGACGCAGGGGAATATACGGTCGTTTTGAAAAACACGCCTGCTGCCTTGGAGAAAAGACTAAACTTTACTCTCATCGTCAATGGTAACTCTCTCAATATGCAACTTAGTACATGTAAAAAAATAAATAATGATAATTATTTGCTTGATCCATTATTTTATGGAGATTAAGAATCAGGGGGGGAGGGAGCTTGGATAGCTCAGCAAGTAAAGACACTGACAACCACACCTGGAGTTGCAAGTTCAAATCCAGGGCGTCCTGAGTGACTCCAGTCAGGCTTCCTAAGCAACCAATTGGCCCGGTTGCTAGGCTGGGTAGAGTCACGTTGGGTTAACCTCCTCATAGTCCCTATAATGTTGTTCTCACTCTCTGTGGGACACGTGGTGAGTTGTGCATGGATGCCACAGAGAATAGTGTGAAGCATCCACATGCGCTACGTCTCCGCAGTAACACGCTCAACAAGCCACAAGATAGTCACCATGCCACCACGAGGACTAGGAGCGCATTGGGAATTGGGCATTCCAAATTGGGGATAAAAGGATCAGGGGGTGGTGTAAAGATCTGAGCTGGAAACTTCAAGATCAGAGGTTCTCAACTTGTAGGTCGTGACCCAAAAATGGATCGCTGGTCTGATCTGATAGGGTCATTAACAAGAGGATAAAGAATACTAAATACAAAAACATTAAAAATTAAATGAAACTAACAATATAATGCATAGTTAGAATAGTAATTAGTAAAATAAATATAGGCTTATCAACTTTTAATGTCTGTGTCCTGAAGCAAAACCAGCTGAGAACCACTGATATACACTCATCGAGCACTTTATTAGGAACACTATGGTCCTAATAAAGTGCCCAACATGGTCTTCTGCTGTTGTAGCCCATCCATCCCATCCGAGATTATATTTTGCTCACTATCTGATATACCGTAGCCTTTCTGTCAGCTCAAATCAGTCTGGCCATTCTCCATTGACCTCTCTCATCAACAAGCCATTTAACGTCTGCAGAACTGTCGGCTTGAAAATCCCTGGAGATCAGCAGTTACAGAAATACTCAAACCGGCCCATCTGGCACCAACAATAATGCCACGGTCGGAATCACTGAGATCACATTTTTTCCCATTCTGATGGTTGATCTGAATATTGACTGAAGCTCCTGACCCTTATCTGAATGATTTTATGTATTGCACTGCTGCCACACGATTAGCTGATAGGATAATTCCATGAATTAAGGTGTACATGTGTACCTCATAAACTGCTTGATGAGTGTAGATGGCCTCAAAGCTAACTCGTTTTGACTAAAAGCCATTATGATTTGATTTCCTTAAAACCAAATGAAAATCGGGCCTATGGTCCATTAATATGTATTTGTTGTACGTTTCTCTTGATTTTCTGGTACAGTTCTGCCTCAGATCCATGAGAAGGAGGCAGCATCGCCTGCTAACCCTTACAGGAAGGGCAGTCGACAGACCCTCACTTGCACTGCCACCGGCACCCCCCCAGCCACCATCAGCTGGCAGTGGAGGCCCTGGAGCCCCTGTGGTCCCAACAGCACCCGCAGAACCCTGTAAGCAACACGTACTAGATCAACATGCCACATGTGACAGGTTTTGAGCTGCAGGGAAGTATTTTTCAGTTGAATTGTTTTGAAAACATCTGTCTGTCAAGACTGAAAGTCAGTGGGGTTAAGTACATGTACACAGTATATATGTGGACAATATATATATATATATATATATATATATAGGTTTTGAATGGTGGCAAAGTCTTTTACTGGTGAATTGTTTAAAACATCTTCCTATCAAGATCAAATAGCATTAGGGTTAAAATGTACTCCAAATACCTAATATTTTTCGGCTATTATTGCACTTAAGGGATTCTGCTCCCAGCATCGGTAATGAATCAATGGGAGTATTCGTTGATCTGGCGAAGCTGTCGAAATCACTATTCAGTGTTCAATGTGAGCACTCGTGGTTCATGCTGAGTTCAGAGTGGATAGACTTTGTCAATTTTGGCGATGTGCCCACAGTCTGTTACTGGATAGATACACTCTTTCCCATGTTTTCAGAAGCATTGTTTATTTTCTCTGCTGTAAGGGCTGAGCGGGCCTTGTGGTGGCAGCAGTTCTTCCGTGTTTGCAAAGAGATAAGGCAGCTGGGGAAGGCAGAGAAGTTTGGGGGGCTTTGGTGATATTTATAGTGCTCTGCTCGGGGAGAGCTCGGTGTGAAGGGCCGAGGCCTGCGACGAGTGATGTGTCATCTAAATTACAGGATGAATGGAGACAAGGGTTTTTAAGCCTCCTTTGGCCCTTAGAGGAAAAGTTAGGATATGTTTGAAATAGTGTACTAACATACTACATACACATTTAATATAGCATACTAAATACTACTACTGTTGCTAATGCTGCAGTATTTAGCATGTATACTGCATACAGTATTTTGGATGCATGAAATACACTGATACAATGGAGCAATTTAAAAATGTTCATTTATCAGCAGTTATTGTCTCTCAATTTTAGGCTGTTTGTTTCATTTTGCAGTGGTAAAATTGTGGAGATATCAGCTCTGTTCTAAAACATTGAGTTGCCTAAAATGTAGGACATTATAGTGCATTTCCTGTTCCACAACTGTTCTGTCTTTTGGCGAAATTTAAGGCAGCACTACATATATCATTTGAAAAGAAAGCAATCCTGGAATACACAGTATACTGTGAAAAAGGCACCATCTTTCGGATAAGACGTTAAACCGAGGTCCTGACTCTCTGTGGTCTTTGCAAATCCCAGGGCACTTCTTGTAAAGGGTGACCATTGGCCTCTATCCGTCACGGCTTCCTAATAATCCCCTATATACTATATATTAATTAGCTATATCACTGTACTCTACTCTTCACTAAGACTTATTGTGTGGTGGGTGTTCTGGTGCACTATGGCTGCTGCCACATCATCCAGGTGGATGCTGCACACTGTTGGTGGTTGAGGAGATTCCCCCAAAACTATGTAAAGTGCTTTGAGTGCCTAGAAAATTACAATATAAATGTAAGGAATTATTTTAAAAAAATATATATAAAGAATTAATATGTTTTTGGTTTAAAACACATTGGATTTCCTATGTTGATACCTCTCATCCACACTAAAACTGTGTTTTCCTCCGATGAATACAGATCCAAAACAAATCCAAAATGTTATATCTAAAGGTATAAGTGTAGGCGTGGCCTTAGCATAATTGTGCTGCCCATTTTATAAAGAACTGTTGTGAAATTCGTTCCTTTGAAATGATTTAGAGGCTGAAATGTATGTGGCCTTCATTTGTATCCATAGTTAGCTCTCATCACACACAGGAAGTCACATCTAAAAGATCTTCCTGGTGTGGGAACTGTCCATGTGAGCATCCTGCATCCTGATTTTCTTGCTCTCCCTTGCTTATTCTCTCTCCTCTCCCACACACATATACATTAGGGAGTGATAATCCTACAGTTTCTCATAGATATTTGATCTCACTGAGTTCATAGCCTATATATGCTATGCTAAAAACATTTAGCCACATACATTTTGTAGGTCTGACCTCCTACGCGATGTTGAGGGAGCTACATTGAAACATTAAAGCTACTAGCTTACATTTTTTATTTTCACAGGGGTCGAAGAGACCAACGAGACAAGATTCCCCTCTGTCAAGACTGGATGGATCTGGATCCCGACCACACCATCAATCCTATCGAAAACATTGATACTTTGACTGAGATGGTGGATGGAAAAGAAAAGGTTTTATTTCCTGTTTAATTCTTTGCATTTCCTGAACATTTCCCGTAAATGTCTAAATTAAATATATATTATTTCCCCCCACCTTGAACTCTTGAGTTTTTATGCAAGCACGACCAAATATCTGAAATCTGACATCCAGGGGCGCAGGGCCAAATGTGTTACAATTTCCACTTTCGAAATATTTAAACCCATCTTCCAGGCTTTGCTCCCTGGATGAAGAGGGAATAAAAACACATTAACATTGTACGCTCTTCCTGATTTCTGTCACACCTGTGAGGTCATTTCCTGTGAGTGGATTTGGGAATAGGAGTGGCAGGGGAAAGAGGGTGTAATGTAACATAGAGCTTGACATTTAGCTGTAATCCAAATGAAACAGTCAATCTTTATTTCACCAAATTGTTTTTGCTTTGCTGAGTTGCTCAACTGAAATCGATGAGTATTAGAGCCCCTCCATGAGGTTGTGTATGAGCGCCTCAGTTGCCCTGAGTACTGGAGTTGGGTCTTGGCAGTAGGAAATAATCAAATAGTACATCATGGGCACAGTGTTAAATATGAATCTCAACACCAAGTGGCCTCTTATAAGAGGCACCAGGAAGTGCAGATAATACTGAAAAACCAGAAAGACTGCAGTGCGATTTTGAGATCAGGGCAGGGTCCCTCGGATCAGGACGGGGACCTGAGCTCAACTAATATGGAGGGTGAGGTGGCTCCTAATCTTCTGGGAGTCGCGTACCGCATTTGGGGCCTGGGGTAAAGGTGCATCAGGGCTGGACTGGCTGGGTGGATTCTGCTGTTTTGCCTGGTGTGATCCATGTAGACATCTGCCAACAATAATAAAGATTATTATTATTATTACTATTACTACTGTTATTATGACTATTATCAGTATGATAATATATATATATATATATATATATATATATATATATATATACATGATATATATATATATTATAGTATAATTTAGTTTTCTCTACCATCATATAATTTCTTTCCACTATTATTAACTGCTTAAAAGGGGGTTGGTAAAGGAAAAACTAAATAAAAGTATTCCAAATGTCACCCGGTATTTCCCAAATCATTGATTTAGTTATTACGCACCCTTAAACACCTTTCAAAGATTCAATGAACCCACTTACTATTGCCTTACTATTGCATGCTTTGGTCCACATATGTTACACATTACGCAGAAGACATGTATCTCCTGGTATGTGAGCCTTTCTATCTGTTAAATGTATCCTCTTTTATTCTTGTGTGTGGCAATAATAATAATAAAAGATTGTTTTTGTTGTTTCAACAGACTGTAGGCCGTGTGGTCATTCAGAACGCCAATGTGTCCACCATGTACAAGTGCTCAGCGGAGAACAAAGTTGGAAAAGATGAACGATTGATCTATTTCTACATAACCAGTGAGTTTCAACAACACTTTTGTGCCTGCAGCAAAACCTGTTTGACTGTGCTTTAACTTTTACTTTAGAAGTGTCACTTTCTAAGCAGTCAGACTTACGACCTGGCAGGCGATAAAATGCCATAGACTTAAATTGAAAGAGGGACCTGTGTCATATCTAGAGAACAGATTGGCATAGAGATTCTTGTGGGCTCTTTTGATTTTTTTTCAGTAAGCTACCACATAGCAATGCCCTAGCAACCACCCAGAACACCTTAGTAACTGCATAGCTACCCACTAAAAAGACACAGAACACCATAGAAACCACAAAGCAACCCCAGGCAATTACCCAGATCAGTCTAGCACCTGAAAAGAAATGCACTAAAAAACAATTAGAACTCCTCAGTAACTGCCTAGGAATATGCACCGAAAACATTTAGAACACACTCAAAATAGCTTGGCAACCGCATAACAACACCCTCACAACCACCCAGAACACTGTGTATAGCAACTGCATAGCAACACATTAAAAACCATTTAGAACACTGTAACAACCACATAGCAACACACTAAAACACTTTAGAACACTTTAGCAACCACATAGCAACAAACTAAAAACTACTTAGAACACCTTGGCAACTGCATAACAACACTCTGGCAACCACAAAGAACACTGTGTATAGCAACTGCATTGCAACACACTAAAAACTACTTCAGAACATCTTAGCAACTGCATAGCAAAGCACAAATCACTCAGAACTCCTTTGCAACTGCATAGCAAAACCCTAGCAACCACCAAGAACGCCCTAGCAACTGCATAGCAATGCACTGAAACCCACCCAGATCACCTTGGTAACCACATAGCAACACACTAAAATCCACCCAAAACACTTTGGCAACAACAAAGCAATGCCATGGCAACCACACAAACACATGTAAGTGAACAGCAACACACCAAATACTACTCCTCAGCGCATTGCAACGTGCAACTTCTTGCAAATGTAAAAATCTATTGCAAATCTACTTTACAACATTCCTGTCTTTGGCTATCCAAATGTCTGCCACAATTCTCTGTGCATCCCTTTCCTAGCTATTCCAGAAGGATTTGGAATAGAGATGGAGCCTTCGGAAGAACCACTAGAACAGGATCTGGTGCGGCTGAAGTGTAACGCAGATAATTACACCTATGAAAACCTGCAGTGGTATCGTCTGGGCCTGCAAGTAGGTCCTCCAGAATTGGACTGCAGGAGTCTGCACCAGTACACAGAGACACTGGGGGGAAAGCTCTCGTTCCAGACCTCTAGTAACAACTGGGTCCTAGAGCTCACCATACCCAACATCCAGTTACAGGACGAGGGGAACTACGTGTGCGAGGTGCAGAACCGCCACAGTGGGGAAAAACATTGCCACCGCAAGTATATCCCGGTCAAAGGTGAGTGTCATAGATTGGCAATTTACTATAATTTGAATAGGTTGTGCTAAGATCTACACATTAAGACTGTGTAGACAGACACCCCCTCAAAATTTTGTCCACAAAGCATATATTAAAAAGTATGGAAAAACGGACATTTGTGAATATTTTGTTCATCAGTTTTGTAAATATAGCATATGCATTATGTTTATCAATATTTAGATGTAGGTTAAGGTTATATTCCCTTTCCTTCCATGTAGGTTAACATGTAGGGAAGTGGAAAACTCACTCAAAAATAATTGAAAACCGATAACAAGAATATGCCAATAATCACAAATTGGGCATATACTGGCCTATTAATCAGCCTGAACTATATATCTATCACCATTAAAAGTATTTTTCTATTAAGTCCAATCCAAAACCTTCTCTGTGTCCCAGCGCTGGAAGCACCTCGATACCGTCACAACCCCACCAATCAGACTGTGAATGTGAGCGAGTCACTGCTTATGAAGTGTGATGTGGAGGGCACACCGTCTCCCCAGCTGTCCTGGTTTAAAGACAACCAACCCCTCCACCAGATATCAGGTTGGTATGTGTAAACCTCACTCCCCTGGCCTCAAGAGGCGCACTAGCGACTGACACTAGAGACTGTAGCCTCCTTGTTAGTGCGGCCACCACCCATGCCAGCTGACACCGGTTCCAATCCCGCTTGAAGCGGGTCGAGCAGGACTGGTTACACCTGGCAGACGATAAAAACATCCTAGTAGTCTTCATTGAAAGAGGTACCCGAGCCATATCCAGAGAGTCTTAGAGACTTTTAGCAACCAACCTGAACACCCTAGCAACACCCTAGCAACTACACAGATATCTTAGCATCTTGACGGTTGGTTTTGCACAGTAAAGCACCACTCGCATTGTCTCCAGAATATGTAAACAGTTTTGTTTAACTTGAATGAACCCTCATTGAGGAATTACTATATTTCATAGTATGTGGATTGTATGTTTGATGGGACACTGTATGGGAAATAAAGAATAGGTATAGATGTTATAGGTAGCCTCCTCTTCTTTTACATTTATACAGTTTTTTATTCATTTTCATCCCATCATTTCTTCCCTTTTTCTGCATGTAGTACAGCAACCCATCCCCGCTTCAAAATAACACAAATATACTAGTCTAAAAGCAAACTCATTACAGATTACATTATAACACAGCAATCCTATCTAACCAAGCAGACTTACTCATGCATTCACACACACACACTCTTTGTCACAAACAAATTGAATTCCAGGATTGAAATTAACGCATTCCATTCATTCTGATTGACTCATTGTACATTCAGAAGGGTTCATGAGCTCCATTAACCAGTCTGAATGAAAGTTAGACAGGCCACTGGATTATTGTTACATTGCATATAGCAAGAACAAAACTGCACACATCTTGGGAAATGTATGTGGGTTGATAGTGGGTTGTAAGTGAATTTACATGCAGTGCATTTACAGTGATTTATGTGTGTTTGGGTCAGGTTTTGAAGACATTGTGGCCAACAAATGTCCCACACATGGATAGTACAACCTGAAATCTCAGAAACTGCAGAGAGCAGCCAACAGTTCTCACGAGGAAGACGGCTAAACAAACTAAATAATGTCTTAAAGGAATGTTCCAGGTTCAATACAAGTTAAACTCAATTAAAAGCATGGTGAATACCACAAAAAATGATTGTGACATGTTCCTCCTTTATTTAAAAAAAGCAAAACATGTTGTTACAGTGAGGCACTTACAATGGAAGTGAATGGGGGGCCAGTCTGTAAATGCTCTAATACACAGTTTCTAAAGTATAGACGCAATTCGTAACATTATACTTGTTAACATGATTTTAGTTTGATAAAATCACTTACCAACCTCTTCTGACTAAAGTCATATCCAATATTATAACTTTGTAGTTATGACATCATAAGCCTGTAAGGCTGGTATTAGATTAGATTTCACACTAAAATCATGTTTACATCTTGTGGCTATACTTTTGTAATCTGAATGTTAATTGGCGCTTCACTAAGCTCCGCACCCCTAAGTTACGGTCGCTCGCTCTGTCAAGCTCTGCAGAACTCCCCATAGGAATGAATGGGAGTGTGCCGTGAATGGCTCGGTTTTTGGCTAAATTGTCTCATAAATAGAATGGATAATATTCTTAAGTGGGCTGGAATGAAGAGTGACATTGGAATGCATATTTATCTGACATTTATTGTAAAAGAAATTGTTATATTACACAGTAATTTGATTGAAAACTGTGGAGACTGTGAATCATAATAAAAGCAAACGATTAGAGAAAAGTGTCATTTGACAGGGTTTTACAAACCTAAGTGAAAAGAACTGCTTATAACATCTCATATGACACACTCAATGCTGTAAAACTTTATTTGCCATCTTCTATACTATGATATGAATCAACAATTAAATACATTTTTGAAAACTGTTGATAAAACCCCACTTAAAACTATTCAAACACACATTCCTCCTGTAGGCACTCATTGGAATATAGCAAATGTGTGTCAGTTATGGCAGCCCGGCAACAGTTGCTAAGACAGCCTTGGTCAGAAGGCCTGACTTAGTGAACGGTCAATTTGAACATTTATGGACTTGCCCCATTCACTTTAATTATATGCAATATTTTTTAATATTTTTAAAAAATGCAACTGCTTTAAAAAAGAAAAAAACAACAAACAAGGGAAAACAACATTATGTCACAAATACTGTTGAAAACGTTTATAAACCCAGAATATTCCTTTAAAGGGGTAGTTCACCCAAAAAGATTTATTATGTCATTATTTACACACATTCATGTCATTCCAAACCCGCATGACTTTCTTTCTTCAGTGGAACACATAAGGAGATATTTAGCAGAATGTTAGGGACTGACATCCTCAATCACCATTAACTTTCATTGTGTAATCCAGTTAACAGACTTTAGTAAGTGCCATGTAGTAGAGGAAGTCAATATAAAGCACTAGCTGGCTGGCCGAGCACATTTCTTTGTGATTGACAATTTTGTGGGTGTGTCCAGGAATCCTGCTGCAGGACTCCAATCGGACGCTCAGCATTCAGCGCGTGCGAGAGGAAGATGCAGGTCTGTACACGTGCACTGCCTGCAACAAGAGGGGCTGTGTTCAATCCTCTGCATCAGTGTCCGTCATCGGTGAGCACCTGTCTCTTGCGATAGGAGGCACTTTACTATACAGTTCACTGTCATTGTGTTAGAAATGAGCTTTGTCCTTCAGATAAGAGTTATTTAGTAAGCACACACACACTCACACATATACTCACACTACTTACATTCTTACCTTCATGATTTACCTCTTCTTCACCATTTAAATATTTATTTAAAAATATCTTGAAAGCAGTAGTGTAGATATGTAGTTGGATAGGCAACTGAATTAAATACAGTTGAAGTCAGAAGTTTACATACACTTTGGTTGAAGTCATTAAAACTCATTCTTTAACCACTCCACCACTTCACAGATTAATAGTTTTTGCAAGTCGTTTAGGCCATCTCCTACTAAGTCATTTTTCCAAATATTGTTTACAGACAGATTGTTTCACTTTTAATTTAACTATGTCACAATTCCAGTGGGTCAGAAGTTTACATACACTAAGTTAACTGTGCCTTTAAGCAGCTTGGAAAATTCCAGAAAATTATTTCAAGCCTTTAGCCAATTAGCTTCTGATAGGAGGTGTACTAAATTGGAGGTGTACCTACTGATGGATTTTAAGGCCTACCTTCATACTCAGTGCATCTTTGCTTGACATTATGGGAAAATCAAAAGAAATCTGCCAAGACTTCAGAAACAAAATTGTGGAACTCCACAAGTCTGGTTCATCCTTGGGAGCAATTTCCAAATGCCTGAATGTACCATGTTCATCTGTACAAACAATAGTACACAAGTGTAAAAACCATGGGACCACGCAGCCATCATACCGCTCAGGAACGCATTCTGTCTCCTAGAGATAAATGTAGTTTAATGCAAAAAGTGCAAATCAATCCCAAAACAACAGCAAAGGACCTTGTGAAGATTCTGGAGGAAACAGGTAGACAAGCATCTATATCCACAGTAAAACGAGTCCTATATCGACATAAACCGAAAGGCTGTTCAGCAAGGAAGAAGCCACTGCTCCAAAACCACCATAAAAAAGCCAGACTGCAGTTTGCAAGTGCACATGGGGACAAAGATCTTCCTTTTTGGAGAAATGTCCTCTGGTCTGATGAAACAAATATTGAACTTTTTGGCCATAATGACCATCGTTATGTTTGGAAGTAAAAGGCTTGCAAGCCAAAGAACACCATCCCAACTGTGAAGGTGGCAGCATGATGTTGTGGGGTGCTTTGCTGCAGGAGGGACTGGTTCACTTCACAAAATAGATAACATCATGAGGAAGGAAAATTATGTTGCTATATTGAAGCAACATCCCAAGACATCTGCCATGAAGTTAATGCTCAGTTGGAAATGGGTCTTCCAAATGGACAATGACCCCAAGCATACCTCCAAAGCTGTGGCAGAATGGCTTAAGGACAACAAAGTCAGGGTATTTTAGTGGCCATCTCAAAGCCCTGACCTCACTCTGAAAGAAAGTTTGTGGGCAGAATTGAAAAAGAGTGTGCGAGCAAGGAGGGCTTCAAACCTGACTCAGTAACACCAGTTCTGTCTGGAGGAATGGGTCAAAATTACAGCAACCTATTGTGAGATGCTTGTGGAAGGCTACCCAAAATGTTTGACCCAAGTTAAACAATTTAAAGGCAATGCTACCAAATACTAAAAAAGTGTATGTAAACTTCTGTTTGATGAAAGATATAAAAGCTGAAATAAATAATTATCTCTACTATTATTCTGACATTTACATTCTTAAAATATAGTAGTGATCCTAAGTGACCTAAAACAGGGAATGTTTTCTACAATTAAATGTCAGGAATTGTGAAAAACTGAGCTTAAATGTATTTGGCTAAGGTGTATGTAAACTTCTGACTTCAACTGTATGTAATGATTGTAAAAATAATTTTAGGGCAATTTAAAGATGAAGTGTGTAAATTCTGTGCCACTAGCTGCATCAAACAAAATGTAAGAAATATCGTCTTGATTACTGATGCAACCTCTGTTCCCTGATGGAGGGAATGAGATGTTGTGTTGATGTAGGGACACTAGGAGTTCGCTCTTGTGAGTCCCAATCACGATGGATTTATTCAGAAAAGGCCAATAAAAATTGGTGAGTGGAATTTGCATGCCACTCTCCGCCCAGGACATACGGGTATAAAAGGAGATGGCGTACACCACTTGTTCAGATTTGTGCTGAGGAGCTGAGAGAGAGTCCCGGCCATGTCAGTGGTCAGTTCAGCGCTGTGGCAGGAGGGACACAAAGTCTTGTTCCCTCCATCAGGGACCAGAGATTACATCAGTAACCAAGATGTTCCCTATCTGTCACTCACTCGACGTTGTGTCGATGTAGTGACACTAGGAGTTCCTATAAGAAATGCTGCAGGTGCTGAACTGTGTCACTAGGTACGGAGGAGCAGACACGTGCAAACTGGATGACGTTGTGACCTTCCAGCAAGTTAAGTAAGGCACCTCCCTGGTCCCGTTAAGGGTGAGAGGAAGAACTTACCCGAGGAGGCTACAGGTGGTAGCCTTTCCTGATTTTTGTATTAAGCAAATTCCTGCTGAGCACCTGATAGAATAGCACTGGGAAAGTGCTCTTCCCTCTCCAGGAGGGAGAGTACTCCAGAGACCACATCCTACCGGAAGGACTTACTGACCGGGAATTTCACATATGGAATGAAACCCCTGGGGAGGACCCTATCTATGGAGAGGGTACACAGCCACAGTGGCTGAGGCAGAGCGGAGCTCTGCTGAGGGGAAGACACAGGGTGCACCAATGGCAATACATCATACAGGATTACCGAGGGGGGAAATAACCACTGAGCACTGAGCCCAAGTACACAGGCTCACCATGAGTACCGTGCCTGGCGGCGTTACCCTCCTCAAAGTTCGTTACTGAACAGTGCTTAAGAAATCGAGAAGGAGTTCAGTGTTCACCAGTTACGGAGAACTGTTTTGATAGTGCACATTATCACTTCGAAAGGGGAAAGGCGTTAATGCAAGCGATACACCCAACCAGCTGCCTGACCTTACCTGTTGGTACCCCATAACACTCGGCTGAAACCAGTTCTATATGGAGGTTGTATAACCTCGCAAAGGTATTGGGTGTAGCCCAACACGGTGCTCTGTATATGTCTGTTAGAGGCATTCCATTCGCCAGTGCCCAGGAGGAAGCAACACTTTTGGTGGCGTGCACCCGAACTCCCAGGGGGCATGGCAGTTCTTGTGATTGGTAAGCCAAAAATATGGCATCCACAATCCAAAGGGCCAGCCTCTGTATACAGCCTTCCCCTTCTGCTGTCCTCCAAAACAGACAAAGAGCTGCTCCGAGCGTCTAAAGCTCTGCATGCAGTCCAGATAGATGCACAGGGTGCAAACTGAACACAGCAATGACAAGGTTGGGTCTTCCTCCTCTGAAGGGAGTGCTTGCAGTTTCACCACCTGCATGCGGACACATGTGGTAAATCCAGTAGCAGCAGCTAAGTTGACGGGACGAACAAACATGTGCGCTCGGCTCCGAAGAACAAGTCTGAATGAGTGGTGCACGTCATCTCCTTTCATACCAGTATATCCGGGGCGGAGAGCGGCATGCAAATTAAATAAAATAAATCAAAGGTGATTGGGGCTCTCAAGAGCGAACCCCTAGTACCACTACATCGACACAACGTCGAGTGAGTGACAGACAGGGATTTATTGTTTACTTACTGCCCTGTGTGCCTCTCCCTTCTCCTTCAAAGTCCAGACAACCTTTAAATTGCCTTAAAAAAAATTCTGAGCTTCGATGTTGAGTGTGCAGAAAGATTGTGTTATGTACATACTGCATATGGTAGTAAGCTTGCTTTAATGCATTCTCATAATAACACACAATCTATTTTCTGCCAGGTTCAGACGACAAGACCAACGTAGAAATCGTGATTCTCATCGGAACCGGAGTCATTGCCATCTTTTTCTGGGTCCTTCTACTCGTCATCTTCTGCAATGTCAAACGGGTCAGTACAACATGTCGCATTGCCTTAAATGGTTTCACTCTGCATCTAAATCACAAACAGATTAATTTCACATGCTTTTTAAAATTAACCCCTGATGTCCCCAAGTCTTTTCAGTAGCTGCAGTCACCCAGATACACATACTGTACACTGCCTCCAGAACAACATATTTGCAAACCACATCAACATTTATATGTTGAACATGAGTTGCACAGTCAGCAATTCTACAAGATGTTATGGATCGCAAGCTCGCCTCAGTGTAGCCTCATGCTCGTCGCTTATGCGTTCTGATTGGCTGGTATCGGCCAGAAGTAATTGTTATGATGTTGTCCTGCAGGTGAACCCAGCTGATATCAAAACAGGCTATCTGTCCATCATCATGGACCCAGAGGAGGTGCCGCTTGAGGAGCAGTGTGAATACTTGTCGTATGACTCCAGCCAATGGGAGATATCACAAGACAGACTGCGACTTGGTACTTTCACTCAGTTGGTTCATTTTAAAAGCTTTGATGTAGTATAAACTCGATCTAAGAAGATAACTTTCAAGGCTTGTATCCCAGAAATAAAGCATATTTATGGTCTAAATATTGTTTAAAAGAAATAACTGTATTCAGAATGGCATACCAGCTTACTACTTACTGTGCAGTGTATACTATTCACTTTATATATACAGTTAATACATTTAAAGAAGTATGATGTAGGATTGAACTCAATCCATGCAGAGAACATTTATCCCAGAATCATAATATATTTATGATCATAAAATTGTACCACTACTGAAGCTGTGTTAATAATGGAATACTTGTACGTAGTACTTAATGTGCAGTATATGCCTACTATTTTTTGTAAATAGAACGTGAAACAATGCATTTAGTAGTGCAATGCAAAAAGTAGTATGCAACATTTTTGTCACATGACCTCACCATTTTGCATGTGAATTTTGTGACATTCTTTTTTATTCCAATTTTGTATAAACATGTAAGTCCTCATACTTATGCTTGCAAATTTCACAAACTGTGTGTAGTATGCTACTACATATACTGCAGAAATAGTAAGAGTAGTTTGGTAGTATGCCATTCGAAATCTAGCCTTGACCTGTGTGTTAGGAGACCTCGTATGATTTGACTCTGTATATTTCATACATAACAAACATTTTATATTTCTCAGGACTGGGGCGAGTAGCACAGCAGTAAAATCAATACATTATGAATAGAAAGCCCAAAGCTCAGAGGCTGGCTGAGGTGTTTTCACTGACTACCTCTTGAGATCCTGCTTTAGGGGCTTTGACCCAACATTTTATCCGTATGTCAGATAAAAAGGAATATGTTAAAGATTTTGGCTGCGTGCCAATTTGCATACTTATGCTGCTCGTAAAAAAGTTCATACTTGAGTATTTAATAAGACACCTTTGCCATCAGTTTTTAAATGTACAATGATTTGGGATGCACACATTTTTATATATACTACTATTTGAGATGCACTACATGGAATACTGTGCATATTGGGTTTAAAGGAATATTCCTGGTTCAATACAACTTAAGCTTAATTGACAGCATTTGTGGAATAATGTTGATCACAAAAATACATTTTTCCTCCTTTTCTTTAAAAAAAATCAAAAATCACAGTTGCAGTGAGGCACTTACAATGGAAGTGAATGACCAATCCGTAAACTTTCAAATAAAAGTATAGCCACAAGACGTAAACCATATTCGTGTTAACATTATTTTAGTGTGATAAAATCACTTTCTAACCTTTTCTGTTAGATCCAATTTCACAACATTGTTGCCATGATGATGTAACAATGTAAAGCCTTATCCCTAAAATGACAGTATAAATGACGATTTAAATACCTTTAATACAACTCAATTAGCACATGAGTTCTAACAGAAGAATTAACATGCTTTTTTAGTTAAAGTGCTTTTATAAATTAAAAAAGCTTCACATTTCTGCCTTTAAAACCCTCCAAATATGGGCCCCATTAACTTCCATTGTAAGTGCCTCACTGTTACCTGGATTTATTTATTTTCATGAAAAGGAGGGACTAGTTGAAATAAAAGAAAATTGCCATCATTTTGCCACAAATGCCTGAAAAAACCCTGAAATATTCCTTTAAATAACATTTACCCTTTCTCCAGGTAAAGTGCTCGGGCATGGAGCTTTTGGGAAGGTGATTGAAGCTTCTATCAGTGGAGACGACAAGAAGACCTGTTTAAGCTCGGTGGCTGTCAAGATGTTGAAAGGTTCATTCTTACTCAAACTACACAACTACAGGTCAGTGAATACACAGGCTCTTAAATTAACTTTAAATGTGGTGTTTCATAGAGGGAGCCACAGCCAGTGAACACAAAGCCCTCATGTCAGAACTGAAAATCCTTATTCACATCGGAAACCATCTCAATGTTGTCAACCTGCTTGGAGCGTGTACCAAACCCAATGGTGAGTGTGAACCTATCACTGTCTGTCACTAATAGGTATTAGAGCCAAACTAAAGAAAGTTATGGAAAATGTGCATGTCGTTTTTAGATGTCGTGCCAGAAACGTGTCTCGAGACACCTGAATTCTGTTCTGTTGGTTGCAATGCATCTAGCTTATTTAGTCTTAGATTAGTTTCAGTCTGAACAGCCCCTAAGAATGAAACTACAACTACAATACTTCATTCTCATGCCTCTTTCTAAACTACTTTCTGATTTTAGGTCCTCTCATGGTTATAGTGGAATACTGCAAATATGGAAATCTCTCCAACTTCCTGCGCGCCAAGAGGGAATTCTTCTTACCGTACAGGGTGAGAGATGCAGATGCTGACTGATGTAACGTGATGATATATCACATCGTCCATCATACAACAGCTTATTATAATCAAAAAGAAATCATTTGTGATGTGGCCATCTGTTCTTGAGTAACTTGAGCATGTGGTTGCAGGATCGGTCTCCTAAAACTCAGTGTCAGGTGCGGAGAATGATCGAGGCGGGTCAGATGGGTCAGCTTGGACATCAGCCATCCACCTCCTCCGACATCAACCCCCCAATGCAGTTTCGGGGTAAGAGCAGTCTTATTTTGAAATGACGGAGACTTGGCTCTGTTAGATTGCTCCATATGTAAGTATTTACCAAATTAAGCTTTTTATATTCTATATATTCACCAGGGTTTATATACGTATGGTGATGAGGTTTAATGAGAAATAAGGTTTGTCATTATTCACAAGTTTATACTGGTTACACGATGTATGTGCTTATGCAGCACATTTTCATATTGTCGCATTTTTATTTGCACTGCCCTCGCTTCAATTTAGAATACTTGATTATCAAAATAACAATATATGCATTCAAGTGATGAAAATTGTCAGTCAGTTGACTGCAAGTAAAGACGCTGACTACCACCCCTGGAGTCGCGAGTTCGAATCCAGGGCATGCTGAGTGACTCCAACCAAACTGGCCCGGTTGCTAGGGAGTGTAGAGTGACATGGGGTAACCTCCCCGTGGTCGCTATAATGTGGTTCGCTCTCGTTGGGCACGTGGTGAGTTGTGCGTGTATGCCGTGAAGATTAGCATGAAGCCTCTATACGCACTATGTCTCCGCGGTAAGGCACTCAACAAGCCACATGATTAGAGGCGCGAGTTGACTGTCTCAGACACAGAGGAAACTGAGATTCGTCCTCTACTACGCCACCACGAGGACTTGGAGCACATTGGGAATTCCAAATTAGGGAGAAAAAAAATAAAAAATTACGCGTTTAACAACAACAATAGATCACAGAAATCAACACGTTACATTTCCCAGCCCTAGTTTAAAAGAATCAGCAACTATAGGCATATATTTTTGCAAATAACCAATAGTTACAAAAGCAGCTATTGGCACTGATTAACCGGTAAAACCGATCGGCCTACCTCTAATAAAATGTTTTTCTGCTTTCTTTTTGGTTTTTACCCGATTGCAGTGGATGATCTTTGGAAGACCCCACTCACGATAGAGGATTTGATATGTTATAGCTTTCAGGTTGCACGCGGGATGGAATTCCTGGCATCTCGGAAGGTAAAATCCAATGTATCCCAGTATGAACTCACTGACACTCTGATTTCATGGTGAATACCGAGTCACATTTCAGGGTATCTTATTGAGGGGAGAACTATTAATCCCAGTTGGAGTGGTACGTGTTGATTAAACATAAGAAGAAATGTAATGCCAGATACAGAAACGACTGTTGTAAACAAATGCCTAGATAGTACACAACAAAAGGAAATCTTTTCAAACATATATTTGAATCATGCTTATTTGTATTATATTTAAATATATAATGGTGAGCAAGTAACAACACCAAAGTTTATTCGGTGCTCTACTGTGAAATATGGCACTACAATAAAGCCGCTAATCTTGATTATTGTCTGATTGTGGTAGTGTATACATCGAGATCTGGCAGCCCGGAACATACTCCTGTCCGAAAACAATGTGGTGAAGATCTGTGACTTTGGTTTGGCACGTGACATCTACAAAGATCCTGACTACGTGCGCAAAGGCAATGTAAGAGAAATCCTATAACTAAAGCACGTGTCCTATCTATTCCAAACCCCTTTTCAGTGACCTGAAGACCTGAAACACTGTAATTGATCCAACTGTTTAAACAAGTTTCAGGACAAGATACTGATACAACAATTATTAGGTCAATCATTCAACAGTAAACTGATTAGCTTACCTGTTTCCTTTCTGAACAACAAAATAAATAATATCAATATTTAGGCGCAAACCCCAACAAATATATAGTAGTATTAGTAACAATACTAGTAGTATTACTATATTTGAGCAGTTTTTGATGTCCTAAATTGAATAGACTCACTTTGAACCAGCAAGGGGCACTGTTAAGATGATCATTTGATCAATGCCCCTTGCTTATACAAGCTCTGGTCATGATACATGTGAAATGTGTTATCTGTGATTGTGTTTGCAGGCCAGACTGCCTCTGAAGTGGATGGCTCCTGAGAGTATCTTTGATAAGGTTTACACCAGTCAGAGTGACGTATGGTCATTTGGAGTATTGCTCTGGGAGATTTTCTCTCTAGGTAAAAGTTTACTTGAGCAACATCAATTTGACATGCACAGCAGAAGTAAAAAAAAAAACAAAAAGTATCTTCAGTTCATGGGACGATTTAATATCCAGTGCTCAGACCTATTCTGAAACATCAGGGTTTAGGGTAATTCTAAGCTTTTTTAATAAGAAGGCCACAAAGTAATTGAACATATTGGAAATCCTTGAAATTATTAGATATATTTTTTTGTAATTTAAAATTGTATTACAGATATTATGTCATTTATTATAATGTAGTATTGTTATAATTTTACTGTTGTTGTTTACTCTAACAAGTCTCTAATTGTCTATAACTGATGCCTTATTAGCAATATTATAATTATTGTTGTTATTATTATTAATAATAATAATAATAATAAACATTTTAAATAATGGAAAGATTTAATATCCAATACTCTGGCCCAGTCTGAAACATTAGGGTTTAGGGTAATCATAAACTATTTAAAATATAAATTCCACAAAGTTATTGAACTTTTTGGAAAGCCTTAGAATTAATTTTATATACTTTTTTATTATTATAAATATTATTTTTAATAATGTAGTATTGTTGAATTGTATTGTTGTTGTTATACAGCTCTCTAAAGTTGTCTATAATTGATTCCTCATTTGTTGCATATTAGCAATAATATTATTATTAATAATAATTAAATACTATTATGATTCATAATTATAATAACTTAATAATAAATATTATTATTAACATTTTAAGGTACATTTTATTTTTATATAATATGTATATCATTTTATATATTAAACTTACATTGTTATATATTTCAGCTTCCTACAAATTTATTTTTAAATGTATTTATTTTAGGGCTGTCAATCGATTACAATTTGTAATCGAATAAATTACATGGTGTCCCAATTAATTAATCGCAATTAATCTCATATAACAATAATTCAATATATAAAGATTATACATATTTATATCAATATATAATTATACATAGTTATCTTTAATTATTTAATATATATATATATATATATATATATATATATATATATATATAATAATATATTCAGATAATTAAAGTGCATTACATTCTTGTGGCAGAAGAGTTAATCATTGATAAGACAAAAAGTGGTTTTAGAATATAATGTATTGATTACTACCATATTATTGATCATAAGTCAATCATTGACACACAGTTCACAGCAATCCATTTCACAAGTGAGATTAATTATGAGGGCTTGTTTAAGGACCCGTCAATTTATATTTGCATCAGATATTTTTTTTTATTAATGCATACAAAACTTTTACATCTAGAGCCAAGAGTTATATTAAAACAAACAACAACAAAAAGGAAAATAAATAAATAAAGTGTTTAAATAAAAGTATCAAATTGTTTATATATTTCAATACACTTTACAGCTTTCTTGTTACTCAAATTGGAAATTGTTCTTAGGTATTGCTGAACCTCTGAATGAAAACGAATGGTTTATAACCACCATACTTACATTTATGAATACTAAACTTTGCCAACAAAAGCAGAACATTAATCAAATAATATTCCTTATGAAGAGACATGTCATAGCTAAAAAACTGAATAAAACATTTTCAAAACAAAGTTGAAAGCTGGGAATAATATGATCTCTAACAATCTTGCAGAAATCAGACCAAAAACAAGTCGAGTAGGGACAACTCCAAAAAAAAAAATTCTGCCTGCAGACCACAAAATGTACAGAATATATCGACATCACAATTAAATCTCTCTACAAGAAAGTAATTAGTGGGGTAGTACTTATAAATAAGTTTGAAGGAAATTTCTTTGATTTTATTCGTGATTAAATATTTATGGGGTAATTTCCAAATTTTGCACCATCTCAATCCAGCCACACCCTGCGTCAGACGGATGCTTGTGTAGCATCTCGGGTGTGTTGCGTCATAAACATAAAATGTTTAAGTCACTGTGTTAAATTAAATATAGTTTAATACTCAATCTTTAAACACATCTTGAGATCCCTTAGTTCGCATTTGCGCTCCTTCAAGTGTTTTGAATGCAAGAACGTAACGCATGTTTGTGTTGTTCTGTCTACTGAAGTGTTTTGTTCACTGTATAAACTGTGCGTTGCTCATACTGCTGCAGTTTCACTTACTGCCCTCTGGAGTAAACAGGTGGTACTACAAGCTTGCATTTCTCAGGAATCTTAATTATTACGGTCCAGGGGCATTGCGATTAATTGCGTACATTTTTTTAATACATTATTTTTTGTCAAATTAATTGCACTGAATTAACACGTTAAATCTACAGCCCTAATTTATTATTTTTTTTTTTTATTTTGTCATCTAATAAATACATTTGATGTAACTCACATTATGAAGGATAATAGTAAAGTGTTTAATGACAGATTTGAATGTTTCACTTCCCATCAGGTGCGTCTCCATACCCGGGCATTCAGATCGATGAGGACTTCTGCACACAGCTTAAAGATGGGACAAGGATGAGGGCACCAGACAACGCTTCCCCTGAGATGTAAGCATTGGCATGTTAATAGTTTCTGACATGTGATCTGACTCGCATGGCTAATCAGATTTATGACCTCATATAGTGATGAAAGCTCAAGTGAAACAGTTGATGTTGTTATGTTAATGTTGATGTGTACTGGTAGATATGGGATCATGTTGGCCTGCTGGCAGGGCGAGCCCAGGGAAAGACCCACGTTTCCAGCTCTGGTGGAGATACTTGGAGATCTACTGCAGGAAAACAGTCTTCCTGTGAGAAATAAGAGAGCATATTATATAGATATTAAATATTAAAGATATTAAATCAAATGGGATTCTGTACATTTTGTAATGCTATTTCAGCATTATAGACTACCATCTTTATCACGAATGGTCGAATGTTGTCGATTTCTGTGGTTAAATGTGTGTTATTTGTACTGTAGGAAATCCCATTAAATGTGTCTCAGAGCTCAGAGGATGATGGTTTCTCACAAGCTTCCTCGAGACCCTCATCACAAGAAGAGATCAAACTAGCCAGTAACACACTGTCTACACGGTACACATTATTCTGTGTCATGGTGGAGACCTACCATTGAGTTTACCACTGAAATTGATCTATCTATCTATCTGTCTGTCTGTCTGTCCTAACATTTCTTTCTATATTTAGTTCTATCGTTCGTTCTATCGTTCGTTCTATCGTTTGTTCTATCGTTAGTTCTATCGTTCGTTCTATCGTTAGTTCTATCGTTCGTTCTATCGTTAGTTC
The DNA here is from genome assembly GCF_025860055.1 of Xyrauchen texanus. Taxonomy (NCBI): domain Eukaryota; kingdom Metazoa; phylum Chordata; class Actinopteri; order Cypriniformes; family Catostomidae; genus Xyrauchen; species Xyrauchen texanus. The sequence continues at coordinate 6,672,914 of NC_068298.1, read as the reverse complement.
TATCGTTTGTTCTATCGTTAGTTCTATCGTTAGTTCTATCGTTCGTTCTATCGCTAATTCTATCGTTCGTTCTGTCGTTCGTTCTATCATTCGTTCTATCGTTCGTTCTATCGTTAGTTCTATCGTTCGTTCTATCGTTAGTTCTATCGTTTGTTCTATCGTTAGTTCTATCGTTCGTTCTATCGTTAGTTCTATCGTTCGTTCTATCGTTAGTTCTATCGTTAGTTCTATCATTAGTTCTATCATTCGTTCTATCGTTAGTTCTATCGTTAGTTCTATATTTCATTCTATCGTTAGTTCTATCGTTCCTTCTATCGTTAGTTCTATTGTTAGTTCTATCGTTCACTCTATCGTTCATTCTATCGTTAGTTCTATCGTTCCTTCTATCGTTAGTTCTATCATTAGTTGTATCGTTCATTCTATCATTAGTTCTATCGTTCACTCTATCGTTCATTCTATCATTAGTCCTATCGTTCCTTCTATCGTTAGTTCTATCGTTCGTTCTATCGTTAGTTCTATCATTCGTTCTATCGTTGTTCTATCGTTAGTTCTATCATTCGTTCTATCATTAGTTCTATCATTCGTTCTATCGTTAGTTCTATCGTTAGTTCTATCATTCGTTCTATCGTTAGTTCTATCGTTAGTTCTATCATTCGTTCTATCGTTCGTTCTATCATTCGTTCTATCGTTCGTTTGTTCTATCGTTAGTTCTATCGTTCGTTCTATCGTTAGTTCTATCATTCGTTCTATCGTTAGTTCTATCGTTAGTTCTATCATTTGTTCTATCATTAGTTCTATCATTCGTTCTATCGTTAGTTGTATCGTTAGTTCTATCGTTAGTTCTATCATTCGTTCTATTGTTAGTTCTATCGTTCGTTCTATCGTTTGTTCTATCATTCGTTCTATCGTTAGTTCTATCATTCGTTCTATCATTCGTTCTATCGTTCGTTCTATCGTTCGTTCTATCGTTAGTTCTATCATTCGTTCTATCGTTCGTTCATTCTATCGTTCGTTCGTTCTATCGTTAGTTCTATCGTTCGTTCTATCGTTAGTTCTATCATTCGTTCTATCGTTAGTTCTATCATTCGTTCTATCATTCGTTCTATCGTTAGTTCTATCATTCGTTCTATCGTTAGTTCTATCATTAGTTCTATCGTTCGTTCTATCGTTCGTTCTATCATTCGTTCTATCGTTAGTTCAATCATTCGTTCTATCGTTCGTTCTATCGTTAGTTCTATCGTTCATTCTATCGTTAGTTCTATCGTTAGTTCTATCATTCGTTCTATCGTTAGTTCTATCATTCGTTCTATCGTTAGTTCTATCATTCTTTCTATCGTTCGTTCTATCATTCGTTCTATCGTTAGTTCTATTGTTCGTTCTATCATTAGTTGTATCGTTCATTCTATCATTAGTTCTATCGTTCATTCTATCATTAGTTCTATCGTTCATTCTATCATTAGTTCTATCGTTCCTTCTATCTTTAGTTCTATCGTTCATTCTATCGTTAGTTCTATCGTTCATTCTATCGTTAGTTCTATCATTCGTTCTATCGTTAGTTCTATCGTTAGTTCTATCATTCGTTCTATCATTAGTTCTATCATTCGTTCTATCGTTAGTTCTATCGTTAGTTCTATCGTTCGTTCTATCATTCGTTCTATCGTTAGTTCTATCATTCGTTCTATCATTCGTTCTATCATTCGTTCTATCGTTCGTTCTATCGTTAGTTCTATCATTCGTTCTATCATTCGTTCATTCTATCGTTCGTTCGTTCTATCGTTAGTTCTATCGTTCGTTCTATCGTTAGTTCTATCATTCGTTCTATCGTTAGTTCTATCATTCGTTCTATCGTTAGTTCTATCGTTAGTTCTATCATTCGTTCTATCGTTCGTTCTATCGTTAGTTCTATCGTTAGTTCTATCGTTCGTTCTATCGTTCGTTCTATCGTTCGTTCTATCGTTAGTTCTATCGTTAGTTCTATCGTTCGTTCTATCGTTAGTTCTATCGTTAGTTCTATCATTCGTTCTATCGTTAGTTCTATCATTCGTTCTATCATTCGTTCTATCGTTAGTTCTATCATTCGTTCTATCATTCGTTCTATCGTTAGTTCAATCATTCGTTCTATCGTTAGTTCTATCGTTCATTCTATCGTTAGTTCTATCGTTAGTTCTATCATTCGTTCTATCGTTAGTTCTATCATTCTTTCTATCGTTCATTCTATCATTCGTTCTATCGTTAGTTCTATTGTTCGTTCTATCATTAGTTGTATCGTTCATTCTATCATTAGTTCTATCGTTCATTCTATCATTAGTTCTATCGTTCCTTCTATCTTTAGTTCTATCGTTCATTCTATCGTTCATTCTATCGTTAGTTGTATCGTTCCTTCTATCGTTAGTTCTATCGTTCATTCTATCGTTTGTTCTATCTTTCCTTCTATCGTTAGTTCTATCATTCGTTCTATCGTTAGTTCTATCATTCTTTCTATCGTTCGTTCTATCATTCGTTCTATCCTTAGTTCTATTGTTCGTTCTATCATTAGTTGTATCGTTCATTCTATCATTAGTTCTATCGTTCATTCTATCTTTAGTTCTATCGTTCATTCTATCGTTAGTTGTATCGTTCCTTCTATCGTTCCTTCTATCGTTAGTTCTATCATTCATTCTATCGTTTGTTCTATCTATCATTCTACATTCATTTGAAATGTAAACCTAAACATTATCATATTATATCATTCTTGCATTATAGGGTATGATGAGGAGTTTATTAAACTCATGGATGTGTATTAGTTACTATCAATATAATATTTTGAGGATTTTGATGAAGACTGTTTTTCATGTAAACTACAATTCAATATATATATATTTGAAAGCATATGCTTTTCTTTGCCCCCAGATATTACAACTGTGTGCCTTTTTCTGGGTGTATCATGGTGGGACCCTCCATTAGGCCTACTTGTCATTCACGGGTGAAGACATTTGAAGAACTTCCTTTGGAAATGACATCACACAAGACACATGTGAGACTAAGGCCTCCAAAGTGCACTAAATTTGTGTATTTTTGATAGAATTTTCTTTATAAAAGGCAAAAATCTACATCAATATTGTTTTAAACACCTTTATGTATTTAGGACAGCCAAACAGACAGTGGGATGGTTTTGGCATCAGATGAACTGGAGAGATTTGAACACAAGCACAGAGGGGCCATGTTGAAAAAGTAGGTGATGATTGACAAAGGTTCACACAATTTATTTATATATATTTATATTAAAATAATAATCATTTTAAGTGAGCCGTAGTCCACTGAATTAACATAATCCCTCTCTTCTCTCTCTCTGTAGCACATCAGAGGGCCACAGCACAGAACGGCTCATCAGTTCAATATCTGTGAGTAGCACTGGCAGTACCAGCACACTGCCACCACCATTTTTCAGCCAACTCTCTGGACAAACCTTCTATAACAAAGAGTACGGCCAACTGTCAGAAGAGGGCGTCAGTGACTTCTTCTCCTCGTCAGATCAGGCAGGGTATGACAAAGCCTGCCCGGCAACCTCCAACCTGTAACAGCACTGATTGGCCAGTCATATTCTGCTCGGCTCCGCCCCCTCACCATTAACTGAACTGATCTCTGGCTATGTGAAGTTCTTTCAGCAGTCACTGGGTGGCACCATTATGTCAATTTCAAATGAAAAAGTATTTTATCGCCTTAGTTACATATAATGCATCTTTATATAAAGAGTAAACGTCTTTTTTATTTGTACAAAAAAGAGAAAATAACCCGAGTGGGTAAAAAAATAAAAGAATATATCTTCTTTTGATGAGACTCATTTTTTCATTTTGCAATAGTGATGAGGTGAGATGAATATATATATATATATATATATATATATATATATATATATATATATATATATATATATATATATTAAATATAGGAATACAAATATAGAAAATGGTATTGTTTATTATTTTATCTTTAATATATTTTATTTAAATATGTGTAATGTAATATTTACATGTTTTTAATTAAATATAATATTCAAAATAACCAGGTACATAGGTAGCAGTATACCTGATTATTTAGAATATTATTTTCATTAAAATATACAAATATTACATATATTTAATGTTTTGCATTGTACAAAGTTTTACTGTTTGACTAAACTAATGATTAAAACTCAACAATATTTAATTATTCACATTTACTGTCAATCTTATTCATAAAAAGAGAAAAGGATCAGAATGGGGGAAAATAAAGGAATATGTCCTCTTTTAATGAGACAAATTTGTTTTTCATTTTTCAATAATGAGAGGAAATTATTTTATATTGAAGTGTTATTAAATATATAAATAATTTTGATGATTTTTATACTTTGATTATTTCATAAAAATACTAATATTTAAATATAAGAATATATGTTCTTTAAATGAAACATATTTTTTCATTTTACAATAGTGATGAAAATAAATATTTTTTATTTTAAATATTAATAGTAAATAATGATACATTTATATTCTTGTTATTTTATATTTAGCATATTTCATAAAAAATACTAATATCAAAGTCTGTTTTTTTTTGGCACCATTCTGAGTAAATTCTAGAGAATGTTGTGTGAGACAAAAAGAAAGGAAAAAATATAAATAAAATATAAATAATAACAAATGCACTGGCTGTGCAGTGTGTTTAACTAGTAAACAAAGTCAGGAAAAGTGGCACTGTCTGGAAAATAACATCCATGTGGCTAAAAAAAGCCAAGTTACAGTTTGTGTTGTTTTACTGACAGGTGGTCCTACAATAACATGATTGAATAATTGATTTTCATATCATGAAACTATGAGCTGAAATGTAGGTTGTGGTTTAGTGTTGTCACTGAGTATAGAGAAAATACTCTTCTGTTGCCATGTAAACCACAACAACAGATCACATCTTTGAAATGGAACCTTTCATGTGGAAACACACAATCCAGTTTAACAGGTTCAACCAGAATTCTGAATATTTAAAACAATTGGGACAGGGTATGAACACTTTACAGGAAGTGAATGACAGCTTCATCTTATTGTACAAAACAAACAAACACATTTTTTTTTTTAACCATTCAACATTATTTAGTGAGGAAACAAAACCATAATTAAGCCACAGAGTACCCTTAGAAATAAGGATATAAACTTAAAAACCCTTAATTGAAAGTTCTTTTGGAAGAAAAAGACAAAATTAAAGTTTTCCCTTCAATTGAACACTTTAAAAAAGTACAAACTAAAATATACACCCAGAAAGATACAAGGCATTAGAGTATCACATTCCCAGTGTGTCAGAAGTTTACCTAGACTTTGTTAGTATTTGGTAGCATTGCCTTTAAATTGTTTAACTTGGTCAAACGTTTTGGGTAGCCTTCCACAAGTTGCTAGAATTTTGGCCCATTCCTCCAGACAGAACTGGTGTGAGTGAGGTTTGAAGGCCTCCTTGCTCACACACGCATTTTCAGTTCTACCCAAAATGTTCCATCGGACTGAGTTCAGGGCTTTGTGATGGCCACTCCAACACCTTGACTTTGTTGTCCTTAAGCCATTTTGCCACAACTTTGGGGGTATTCTTGGGGTCATTGTCCATTTGGAAGACCCATTTGCGACTGAACTTTCTTCATGGCAGATGTCTTGGGATGTTGCTTCAATATATCCTCATCATTTTCCTTCCTCATGATGCCATCTATTTTGTGAAGTGCACCAGTCCCTCCTGCAGCAAAGCACCCCACAACATCATGCTGCCAACCTCCATGCTTCATGGTTGGGATGGTGTTCTTCAGCTTGCAAGCCTCATCCTTTTTTATGTCCAAACCGTTCACATTTTGTTTCATCAGACCAGAGGACATTTCTCCACAATGCAATATCTTTGTCGCCATGTGCACTTGCAAACTGTAGTCTGGCTTTTTTATGGCTGTTTTGGAGCAGTGACTTCCTCCTTGCTGAGCAGCCTTTCAGGTCATGTCGATATAGGACACGTTTTACTGTGGATATAGATACTTGTCTACCTGTTTCTTCCAGCATCTTCACAAGGTCCTTTGCTGTTGTTCTGGGATTGATTTGCACTTTTAGCACCAAACTACATTCATCTCTAGGAGACAGAATGCGTCTCCTTCCTGAGCAGTATGATGGCTGCATGGTCCCATGGGATTTATACTTGCGTACTATTGATTTGTACAGCAGGCTTATGGAGGTCTGACATTTTTCTTGTTTGATTTCTTTTGATTTTCCCATGGTGTCAAGCAAAGAGGCACTGAGTTTGAAGGCAGTCCTTAAAATACATCCACCGGTACACCTCCAATTCAGTACACCTACTATCAGAAGCTAATAATTGTCTAAAAGCTTGACATAATTTGAACATTGGCGAATTCTCCAAGAATCTTGAAACATCCTCCGCCAACAACCAATAAAAACTGTGTCCAGGTGTAAGAAGGAGAACTGGTGCTATTTTGAAGGCAAAAGTGTTCACACCAAATATTGATTTAGCTCTTTTTAATTGATTAATGAAAACTATTTGTCATTATTTTATTAAGAAATATATGTATATACACACACACACACACACACACACACACACACACACACACACACACACACACACAACAGTTAGTTCCGATCCTCAAATCTGATTGGACGAGTGACGTTCCATGAGCACTGATGGTCTGACAGCATCAGCAATCGGACGCTTCACTGTGTGTATCACTCCGCTTGAGTTCGTGCTGTTCTAAACTACAGTGTAAGAGTAGTGCATATGTGTTAGAGTTACTGTCTTTATTCTTGAAATTACATATATTAGCTAGCAGGTGGTGGCAAAAGATAATTTATTTGTGAAATATAAGCCAGTTGGTGACGTAAAGTGAATCCGTTAGTCATTGTTTACATAGAACAGCGCTCTGTGATCGCTAGTATTACCACTACATTACTTAAGCAAGGACATTGTTTTAAACGGCTTTAAATGAACAATTTCAGGATTAAGGCTCATCGTAGCTGAGAGACCCAACAGACTGTTGATTACAGAACTTGTGGCGCTTACAGAGTTTCCACATTGGATACACACAGTTTAAAATGGCGGAGGACATCGCTGTTTCTATTGTGAATGACTTGCACGGCTACCACGCAATAGAGAGAAATACCCCTGCTTGGACGATATTTTTCAACTGAGAAAGCTGATCTTCAGAACGCTGACAGCATCTCTGCTTGGGAGTGGCAACAGGTGATTGCACACGCTCTGTCTCTCTCTCTCTCTCACTCTCTCTCACACACACATATATAGACACGCACACACCCATCAATCGAGCCTTGTTTATCCAATAACTTGTTTGAAACAGCACGTGATACTATTTCTGAAGTTAACTTTTTGAATTACTAATGAAGTCTTGGACGCATCATTTGTTTTGAACCAGCAATGGCAGATTCTGATCCGTCGCATAAGAAAGTAGTTCCATGCACAAATGCGTTTTTATGACCATACTCGGTTTTTCCTAATTTTATTTACATTTACATGTTCATTGAACTGTTTATAAGCAATATCAAATTCGCAATCGTGCTATATAGCCCTAAATCAGCACTGCTGTAATTACCTACGGCACTCTGCCTGCGGCCGAATCACAGCAGTGCTGATATAGTGCCATATAGCACGATTGTGAATGTGATATTACTTAAATATATATGCAAAACAATTATATTATATAAATATTTGTATTTTTTCACATAACGGTAATGAGTGACACTTTTGCATTAGGTAATGAGAATTACCACGTGACAGGTTTTGAGTGGTGGCAAAGTCTTTTACTGTTGAATTGTGTTTAAACCATCTATATTATAACTTTTTATTCTTTTGATGTGGTAAAAAATGACCTAAACAGGTTCTTCATAGGTTCGGTCTTATGAAGGCACATATCAAATCAAATCATCCATTAATTTAGCATTTTACTAATTAATTAATGGAAGTAATGACTTGATTGTTGCACAAAGGTCAGAGGAACTGGTTCAAAGTGGAATTTATTTAAAACATTTCACTATGACAGATCTAAAGTGACATTATTATTCTCATATAACACTATACATTTCTTCCTTTAAACCTCTCGGTTCATGTGCGTGTGAATGAGGAAACCCCAGTACATCCTTCATATAAGTGAAAAACAAGTTCTGTCTGAATAAGGTCATGTTTGTGAAGTAAATGTGCCATTCAAACAAGGAAACCACATCTCCATAACAAACCTCAACACTGCTTTCCCTGTAATTCATCATATTACATGTTGAAAGACTGAAACCTGTCTATTCGATGAGCATTTTGAAGAATTAAACTGCACGAGATAATGTTTTCCAGTTGTGGGTAGATTGGGTCAAGATAGGGTGTGGTAATGGTCATGTAGAGGTTTGGCTGGCATAAATAAAGACGTGGGTGAACTCATGACATTTTCCCAATCTGAATTTTCTTCCAGGCTTCTGAGGCTGTGAATATGCATGAGTCGATGATACCTGCTACAGTGAACGTCCCACCGATGATAGCACAAATCTGAGGACAGACAAACAAGAATAGTGTCAATACAAATCAATATATTCACAGAGTGAGAGATAAATAGAGAGACACTCACGGTAGTGATAAAGCGGTAGAGCGGCTGTCTCCTCTCTGTGTATTTGACTGTGATTGGACTCAGGTCATACCGAAACCAAATAGTAGGGATGATGCGTCCCGTATGACTGTATGCAACATATTCCTAGTAAGCAACAAAACACAAAGTATGTTTTTATATTCTGGCCATATTAAAATCATGTTTAGATATTACACTTTAAAACACGGCATTTGACACCCAATCAAATTAACTCATAGTTCCACTGTATTGTAGCTAGAGTTTTCTTTGTTAAAAGGAACAGGTTTAATGTACCTGAGTAATTAGGAAGCATTACTATCTATGTAATAACATTTATGTTATTAGTAACTTTGAAAACCCATGTCATAAAGCAAAACGTTGAATTACAACCACTACTGAGTGGGAACGCCGTAAATGATCAGTCTAACTATAGTCAAACGTGAAACAACTATAAAATCAGCTGCAAAGTCCCTTTAAGGCAAGTCAGGTCAGTCTGTGGCCATGTTTGTAATGCCTCTGGGCAGCCTGTGGGAAGCAATTTTCTATGCATACAAGTGTAGCTCTTGTCTACTTGAATGGGGAAAGACTGGAAACTCCAAAACGGTTGGTCAAGATTGCAAGGAAACAACATATTTCAAAGCAGCAATATAATCTAAACAACAATCGTATCATAAATTGTACGTCTTTAACTCTAAAGCTAAAGCTATTTATCAGGCTGGCCATGCAAAAGCTGACTGTTACAACGAAAGTATACTTTCCATCCAAATATGCCTGTACATGGTCGTGTGTTCACCTAATGAAGTTTTTATATTTTCATGCAAGCATTCGTTAAGTCTAGAAACAAATGGGTAGGCAAAATCGCATGTGCAAAGCGCTAATGGACTAATGGAATTGAACCATTTGCATCCTAGCTCTTTCTAGAACAATAGCTCTTTGATATAATCTGCTAGTGGAATCCCAAAACTACTAATGCAGAAAGTGATTTTAGATTTTGTGCAGAGATTAGACATGGTTCTCAAACGCCTTAGCACATTTACCTATTTATTAGAAAAATAGTAAATTGTGCTGTGCACCACTTCATGAACAGTACACCTAGAGTTTGTGCACATACACCCACAGATAGCGCACTAGAACACGATAGAACACTCCCATCCATGCCCAATTAGCCCTCTTGTTGAAATTGGAAAAGATGTAGAGTGCACAGATGTTGCGATTAGTAAAAATGTGTTACAAAATTTGTTCAGTTCAACTTGTGCAGTCGTTGTCTGTCATAACAACTCGAAGTGTTTAATGATATCAGCATAACTAACCTCAGGCCATCATTCCATACCCACTTGATAAACTTTTGACAGGTGAGACACTGTCAAAACGCAGTCATCGCAAATATGTAAAGTATAGGCACCATTGAGCCACGTGTTAATTTGGCAATTTCTACAAATACAAAATGCTAAACATCATATTATCCGCTAAAAACATACACCGATGCGAGTGAAAACACTGGAGAGGGGAAAACGAAAACAGGCTTCTGTTATGAATTGTGGAACTCTTCGTGTTCAGGACAAAGGTGGATAATCTTTTGACCACGAGCCCAAATGGATGTGTTTGATGCAAGCCCACAATGATTGCTTTGCTGTTGTGGAGGTGGTCAGATGCAAATGTCTACCAAAGTGTGAAATTACATTGTGGAGGAAATAACGAACAAGTCATTCTGGCAGCTTGGTTTCAACAAACGCTCTTTTTGAAGTGAGGAGTAGGTATTGAGTTCTGAAACTCACAGTATGTTTTTATAGTTCAATGACCACTTATATGCCAAAAAAATCTTTTTTTAATAGATTTTAATAAATATTCCAGTGACCGGTCTCATTCGAAACAGTCTCTGATCCAAGTTACTTTGATAAGAAATTGTCTTCTGTCAAATGAGTTCATCAGTCTCCTTGTGACTTTAAATTGAGTACAATTATGACACAGCACCCGTACTTTATCTTCAGTACAAATTCTCAGTACTTTTACGCCTGTGAATAGGAACAACCCGAATTCATATTAACCCAGCACAAACGCCTGTCCAGTCAAACACAGACAATGCTGCCAGCTGTCACTGCACATGTCCCCTGAGGGTCTTTAGAGGTGAAAATGCTTGATGGTACTTAATAAAGAGACCGATAATTTATCCAGAGTCTATGGTAACAATGGGCTGATTTATGAGGCATCAGCTCAGCACACTCATTTAGAGGAGATATAAATTTAGATTCATAACCGTTTCAGTAACGTGGATACCGGAGTGTCAGATTACCTTGTTTGCCACTGTGTACTGGTAGGAAAACCTCTGCTTTCCGAGTAGATCCTCGTAAACTGTGGGTACGATCTTGAGAATGTAATCATGAGAGGCCAAAGCTGAAGAGAAAGAGAGCTAGAGCATTAGGGCACACCTAAAAATATATGTCACTGATTTTATCATTTAAAAATCATAAAACAATAGATATAATGATGAAAAGGAAGACAAAAAGTATTTTGACACTTTCTTGTCAAATGTTAGTGGATCATCTTTAAAATGTGCTGACCTACACCAGTGGTTGCTCTGCTAGGACTCCTGTTTTAATATATAACATTTGCACCAATTGGTTTAAAGTAACAGAGTTTGTTTGTTCTGAGAAAAGCTCTAGCACTATTTATTTACAGATGTTCCCTGGTTTGATAGTTTACTATGACATGTATACATTTTTATGTGTGACTTAAGTTTCTTCATACTCTTTGGAGCCATTATATGTGCATAGAATAAAAGGTTAGAATAGAAATGGGGAAAGCAAAAACATAAACATACGTACCATTTGACTTCAGTTTGTTAGCTCCGCCCAAAGCATTAAAAGCCCCCTGGATATTTTGCACCTGTAAATGAGACACATTCATTGGTGAGTGATTTGAAAGTGGTTTATACATGTTTCCATTGTGTTTGATGTATTTGTTATTGACTGCATGATGGACAAAACAACCTGAAGCTTCTCTCCAAATGCGAGTTTATGGATGATGTGAGTCATATCGGGGCTCTGTGGCTGAGCAGTCGCACTGTGTGTTGACAAGTGAAAGTTTCCTGGAACCTACAGAAAACAGATCAATACAACACGGTAAGTTACTGTACAGGCCCCAAAAAAAAAAAGAAATAAAGAAATACATATATATCAGCCACAACATTAAAACCACCTGCCTAATATTGTGTAGGTCTCCCTTTTGCCGCCAAAACAGCACCAACCCGCAACTCAGAATAGCGGTCTAGATAATATTCTTCTCACCACAATTATACAGAGTGGTTATCTGAGTTACTGTTGACTTTGTCAGTTCAAACCAGTCTGGCCATTCTCTGTTGACCTCTCTCATCAACAAGACATTTCCATGCACAGAACTGCCCCTCACTGGATGTTTTTGGCACCATTTGGAAACTGTTGTGCGTGAAACTCTCAGGAGATCAGCAGTTACAGATATACTCAAACCAGCCTGTCTGGCACCAACAATCATGCCACAGTCCAAATCACTGAGATCACATTTTTTCTGCATTCTGATTAACTGAAGCTCCTGACCTGTATCTGCATGATTTTATGTACTGCAGTGCTGCCACACGATTGGCTGATTAGGTAATTGCATGGATGATTGTTGGTGCCAGACGGGCTGGTTTGAGTATTTCTATAACTGCTGATCTCACACAGGAACACTTTGTGACAAAGGAACACTTTTATGGTCGGAGGTTAAAGATATAAAGTAGGAATATCCAACATCCGGTTTTGACGGAGCATAAGGGGCTGTTCACATGATAATGTTTTTTTTTAAAAGCGGTTTCAATTTAAATAGAACTTCAGCTTTTAAAAACATATCAAGGCACCTGTGTTTAGTTTAATTTGTTGCATCGTGTTTACGTTTTTTAGTACAAGAACACAGTTTGAATGGCCCCTTAAGAACTGAGCTAAACTCAAACTGAAGCCCTCTGGGTATCCATTCAGGCCCTAGTCATTCAGATCAGCCATTACAAAAGGAACACTCTACATCCGGCAAGTATAAAAAGTGAGTTTTGAAGTATTTCTTACTTTATTAATACTGAATTCTCCTTCAAAGCGGCATCCGTAACCGTTGTTGAGAGGCACCTTCATTGAATTCTCTATGTGGCCCACTTCATGTCGGCCCATCTCGTCCTGAATGTCCAAACCCACCACTATAGAAATATGTAGAGAGATAGAAATAAAGAAAACATTATACGTTTACAATAACTTTAAAGGCAATTTAGATGTATAGTAATGAAATATTAAAGGGATCGTTTACCATAAATGAAAATTCGGTCAAAATGTACTTATCCTCATGTTGTTTTAAACCTGAATGACTTCCTTTTTCCATGGAACACAAAAGGAGACGTTTAGCTGAATGTGCAAGCTGCTCTTTCTGAAATTTCAGCCACAATGCATCAGTGTATAAAACTTTTTTCAACATATGTTTTGAGTTCTACGCAAGACAGAAAGTCATATAGATTTAGAACGACATGAGGGTAAGTAAAGGATGACATAAATGTTATTTATGGGTGAACTATCCCTTTAAAACTCTGTTTCACATATTTTATCTGCAACAAGTTCATGACGTGTCACAACGTATCTGTAACAACTAGACACCCCTATACACAACCTGTTATTTCTAGATCACAGATTAAAAAATGAATAAAACCCCATGAGTGTGATGCAACAGATGTTCCTTCGGGATCTTCTGATGCTGTGGGTGGGTAAGTTAAGCAGTGCTGAGAGCACGTAGTCATATTGCCCAACACTATTTTAAGATGGCCTTCCTTAAGGGGTGGCTGGCAACATTGACCCCTTACTCTTCTGACGACAGGTATGATTACAAAATAAAGGTCAGCCAGAGAAACCAAAGTGAGGAATGATTCCATTTAAAGATTTCCAAAGCGTTTGACTATTGGGTTAGATTCAAGCCATTAAAAAAACTACGAATATGTAATTTCCCCTCATTAAAGTGTAAGCGTAAATGTGTGAATGGAAACATTTAGTTGCTGCTAAAGTGCAATCTGACGTGTGAACAGAATAGTAAGTGTACAAAACGGGAAAAGTATCTTTCACATTTTCCACATAATCACATGTGTTGAAAAGTGATTCCATTGTAAAGGTCACTTTAAGGGAACAATGCAGATGCTTCCATAAATAATTAATACAGAACACCAACAGTATGGAAAGAACATACAATATATAAGGAACTTATTATTCAGCCAATGTCATGTGATACTGCATGTCATCATAAATCTTAATTTAATTATTACTACATTTATTTAATGTGTGAAAAACGTAGTTCTGTCAAGCATATTGAACCTAACGCATTACCAAAAGTCCTTCTAATGTTTAATGATTTATTTGTAAGATTTAATCTCAATTAATGGATAGAAAAACGTCATGAAGTCTTGTGATGTGTGGAGTTTAACATAGGCCAAAGTTCGGTTTTCTTCATTAAAATCTAGTTCTACATGTAATATTACAAACTGTTTGAAAACAGGACACCAAATTATGTTTTATTTTATGTTTATTATGTATATTTTCTGAGAACACTTATTGAGTGAGTTTTTATGACTTTTATGGCTTTCAATAACAAGTGCTCATTTAAAAGAAATAAGGTCTTCCATAATTAGCATAACCTCTATTTTCCTTTCTCCCTTCTCTGAAAATTGTTTGGGTCTTGTGTAATGTGGGTGAAACAGTTAGTTGCAAATGTCTTTGCAAACGTTTGAGGATCTGCCTGAAAGTGACATCAGAGGTGACCGCACCGCTCTTCTGAGGCCGCTGTTATTTAGAGTCATACAAGTTACTTTTCAAACCAATTTTACTTGGATTTTTTATTTGGTCCAAAAGCAGAAAGTAACATTGGTTAAGCTTGGTTAAACTTATCCTTGGTCCCAAAGTGGTACGATCCTAATTCAGGCTGGGCAATATAGATAAAAATATGTCTTGAAAAAAAATAATATATATATATATTTGAAAGCATTCGAAAATGTTCAATATGTGTCTCGATATTAAGTATTTACTCTAATATGGCTTAAAAGGATTATAATTATATATTTTTTTTTCAATTAAATTTGACAAAAAAAGCCACTGTAGCGAAGAAGATTCAAAATGTTTAAAAGAATGTTCCGGGATCAATACAAGTTCAGATCGATCGCATTTGTGGCATAATATTGATTACCACAACAATTAATTTCGACTCATCCCTCTTTTTCTTAAAAATAAGCAAAAATCTGGGTTACAGAGTTACAGAGAGGCACTTACAATGGACGTGAATGTGGATAATTGTGTTACGCTAAAATACTCACAGTTTCAAAAGTATCGCCACAAGAAACAAAGGATATGTGTGTAAACATGATTTTAACCAATTTTACAACTTTGTTACCATAATGTCAACAAACCCTATAACGACTCTATTGGGAGTGGTGGTGGCGTAGTGGTCTAAAGCACATAACTGTTAATCAGAAGGTCGCTGGTTCGATCCCCACAGCCACCACCATTGTGTCCTTGAGCAAGGCACTTAACTCCAGGTTGCTCTGGGGGGATTGTCCCTGTAATAAGTGCACTGTAAGTCGCTTTGGATAAAAGTGTCTGCCTAATGCATAAATGTAAATGTATATGTAAAAATGACAATTTAAACAACTTTACAGCACAAATAATACACAAGTTTAAACAGAAGAATTAATGCAAGTGTTTTTATAAAATATTAAGCTTCACATTTCTGTTTAAACCTTCCAACTATTGTTCCCATTCACTTCCATTATAAGTGCCTCACTGTAACCTCCATTTTTACTTGTTTTAAAGAAAAGGACATTTCTAAAGAAAGGACATTTCCATTAAAGAAAACATTTCTTTAATGGAAGTAAAATACAGTAAATATTTAGTTAAAAATAATCAATACTCAAAGAACGCAAGGAAGACTGATGATTTCTAACCAATTTCATTTTTATCCACCAATATAACAATATTTGTCTACAGAAATATATTTGACTAAAAAAAGTTTATTTACTGTAGTGCCGTCAATCGATTCCAATTTTTTTATTGCGATTAATCAGATAATTTTTCATAATTAAATCACAATAAATCGCAGATTTTGAAAGTGCAGAAATTTTACTATATACTTATTTTCCTGTCAAAAGATACTTCTTTCCCTCTTCGGAAAGAAAACAAAATAATATGTAAAAACTATGCTTTATTAAAATTTTTCAAACAAAGCCTTCAACAATATCAAGATAGAAATTCACTAAAATAACACCAACTCAAGTAACATTAAACGTTTCTCAAAGTCTTAAAGAGAGGTTGACTAATTAAAAGAACTAGTCCCCAAAGCCGGCGTATTCACTGCAATGCACATTCAATCTCTTAAACTCTCATCTCCACAATATTAAGAGGCGAGCAGACTCTTGCAGTCCATTTTGGTGCAGCAGTCGTGAAGCCACATTTATGATTCGTATAAGGGCGCCAACGCCAGCGTCACTTACATTAACGCGTGAACTTTGTCAGCTATAAATTTAATACAAAAAACTAACGCTACTGAAATTAATGAGAAACACTTTTAACACGTTGAAGTTACAAGACAAGGAGGGATCACAAAACTAGTCTAATGACATGTTCATTAGGCAATTTAATGCTCCAAAAACACATTAAATTCGCAATAGGGTCATTCTGTGTCAACTCAACCAGAGGATCAATGGATCATGGATCAATATTTAGAGAGTAATCAATTATTTTGTAGAGTGGGGTCAAAATGACCATTTTCATCTAAGATTTTAGAGCAAAATTACAGGTAAAACAAATGTGGCAGTGTCATAATAACTTTTTTTTTTTTACACAGAGATAGGTAGATCTATTAATAAAATCAGTTGACTTCAGCACCCCTTGTGCATATACCGATGGCGTGAGAAAAAATATATTTGTTGTTATTTTTCAAATTTTTGTGTCTAAAATGCAAGAAATATAAAAGACATCTTTATATCCTATTTGATTCTGGTTCAAAATAAACTTTTATTTAGGTATCTTCATTTCTTTAGTCCTTTTTTGAGAACTCCCAGAGATATGGTGCTCTCGGTGTGTCTCCATCCATTAAATTTGACCCATTTTCAATAATCGAATATAAAATTTGGGTCATTTGGTATGAAGCTAGTACATGGTATTTTTCTCATCAAACAAAACTAAGGTTTTAGGTACAAATAATGTTAAAACTAGATACTAATAATAAACATACCTTTATTTATTCACATAAAAACAAGGACACACTATGAATCATTAAGAATAAGCGACACACGTGGCTGTTCGGCTAGTGCGATACCTACAGTATATCTTGGTTTTGGATTACAGAAATTAAAATCTGCAAAGCTCTGGAATGCATGGTGCTGAAACTCTACTGTATTTGTACTGATTTTATTATTGTGCTTTTTCTGTCCAAAAAGTCTCTTGGTGTCAGAGACTATAACAAAAAATGATCAAAAGCAATTAAATCATAGAAGTCACTGAATATTTGATATATCACCCAGCCCTAATCCTAATTCCTAATTATGAACTATTCAGTCACTTTTAAAAGGGTTGCGACTTTGGGGCCACATGTGATTTAATCAGTTACGCAAACGTGACACGGCAAGTGCCATTCGGCAAAACCGCATGCGGAGCATTGCAAAATATGAAACAGTATTGCTTCAAACAGTTGATTTCATGATTTCCGTTCGGTGTCAAAGGATCATGTCTGATTATGCGAGAGGACGAGTAGGGAATCCTTCTTTGAGAAAACCCACACAATGCATGTCTTAAACTGAGACTTTCAGTGCTGGTAAATGGTGCTTGTGTGTGGGAGGTCTGCACTGTGCATCGTTTCCTGTCACAATCTACGTCAAGTACTTCTTTAAGGCAAAGTGCACCCAAAATTTGTAATCTGTCATTATTTACTCACCCGTTTCAAACTGGTATGCCCTTATTATTTCTGTGGAAATCAAAGGGAGAAGTGTTTGAAGAATTTTAAGTAACTCTTTCCCCACATCAACAGTTCATAGTGACCACATCTGTCAAGCTCCAGACAGGACAAATAAAAAAA